>NC_134704.1:223763720-223843720 GCF_043290135.1 Rhipicephalus microplus
AAATATCCTAATTGTGAACGAAACAGTGTTGTAGAGCGTTTTTTAATACAAGTGCGAATGTTAGGTTAGGTTAAGATATGAACCGTCGTAAAACCGCATTAAACAATGTCACTTAGTGAGATGCAGTGTTTTTCACCATTACAAGTCGGGAACTGCGATATCTAATGTGAAAGCGCATGAAACCGTCGTAATCTTGTAGAAAACATTGTAAAGTTGCGAGTAAAACGTTTTCTAACGATAGAAGTGCGAAGGTTAGCTTGAGTTATGTTAGTTTAAGCTATGTAGCGTCGTGAGACCACCAAAAACGACGTCATTTAACGAGATAGTGTTGTTTTATTGCGAGTACGAAACTGCGATAGGTAAAATGTTGTGAAAGCACACAAAACGGCATGAACAAGCCAAATACTGCGTGTTGTACTGTTACAAGTCCGAAACTGCTATGTTGTGACATTCTCGGTAAAGCGCATGCAAGTATCATGAAACCTTAAAGAACGATGTCCTTTAGCGAGATACAGCGTTCTGTACTGTAATAAGTTGGTGAGAAACTGTGAGGTCAAGCAAATATCGTAATTGTGAACGAAACAGTGTAATTGAGCGTTTTTAGATACAAGTGCGAATGTTAGGTTAGGTTGACATATCAACCGTCGTAAAACCGCATTAAACAATCTCACTTAGTGAGATGTAGTGTTTTTCAACATTACAAGTCGGGAACTAGGATATCTAATGTGAAAGCGCATGAAACCGTCGTAATCTTGTAGAAAACATTGTAAAGTTGCGAATAAAACGTTTTCTAACGATAGAAGTGCGAAGGTTAGGTTAGGTTAGGTTAGGTTAAGCTAGGTAGCGTCGTGAAACTACCAAAAACGACGTCATCTAACGAGATAGTGTTGTTTTATTGCGAGTATTAAACTGCGATAGGTGAAATGTTGTGAAAGCACACAAAACGGAATGAACAAGCCAAATACTGCGTGTTCTACCGTTACAAGTGCGAAACTGCTATATTGTGATATTCTCGTTAAAGCGCATGCAAGCATCGTGAAACCTTAAAGAACAATGTCATTTAGCGAGATACAGCGTTCTGTACTGCAATAAGTTGGTGAAAAACTGGGAGGTTATGCAAATATCGTAATTGTGAACAAAACAGTGTAATTGAGCGTATTTAGATACAAGTGCGAATGTTAGGTTAGGTTGAGATATCAACCGTCGTAAAACCGCATTAAACAATGTCACTTAGTGAGATGTAGTGTTTTTCAACATTACAAGTCGGGAACTACGATATCTAATGTGAAAGCGCATGAAACCGTCGTAATCTTGTAGAAAACATTGTAAAGTTGCGAGTAAAACGTTTTCTAACGATAGAAGTGCGAAGGTTAGCTTGAGTTATGTTAGTTTAAGCTATGTAGCGTCGTGAGACCACCAAAAAGGACGTCATCTAACGAGATAGTGTTGTTTTCTTGCATGTACGAAACTGCAATAGGTGAAATGTTGTGAAAGTACACAAAACGGCTTGAACAAGCCAGATACTGCGTGTTGTACCGTTACAAGTGCGAAACTGCTATAATGTGATATTCTTGTTAAAGCGCATGCAAGCATCGTGAAACCTTAAAGAACGATGTCATTTAGCGAGATACAGCGTTCTGTACTGCAATAAGTTGGTGAAAAACTGTGAGGTTATGCAAATATCGTAATTGTGAACGAAACAGTGTAATAGAGCGTTTTTCAATACAAGTACGAATGTTAGGTTAGGTTAAGATATGAACCGTCGTAAAACCGCATTAAACAATGTCACTTAGTGAGATGCAGTGTTTTTCACCATTACAAGTCGGGAACTGCGATATCTAATGTGAAAGCGCTTGCAAACGTCGTTAGGTTAGGTTAGGTTAGGTTAGGTAAGGTTAGGTTACGTTGGGTTAGGTTTGGTTAGGTTAGGTTAGGTTATGTTAGGTTAGGTTGGGTTAGGTTAGGTTAGGTTAGGTTAGGTTAAGATATGAACCGCGCTAAAACCGCATTAAACAATGTCACTTAGTGAGATGCAGTGTTTTTCACCTTTACAAGTTGGGAACTGCTATATCTAATGTGAAAGCGCTTGAAACCGTCGTAATGTTGTAGAAAGCAATGTAAAGTAGCGAGTAAAACGTTTTCTAACGATAGAAGTGCGAAGGTTATGTTAGGTTGAGTTATGTTAGTTTAAGCTAGGTAGCGTCGTGAAACCACCAAAAACGACGTCATCTAACGAGATAGTGTTGTTTTATTGCGAGTACGAAACTGCGATAGGTAAAATGTTGTGAAAGCACACAAAACGGCATGAACAAGCCAAATACTGCGTGTTGTACCTTTACAAGTGCGAAACTGCTATGTTGTGACATTCTCGGTAAAGCGCATGCAAGTATCGTGAAACCTTAAAGAACGATGTCATTTAGCGAGATACAGCGTTCTGTACTGTAATAAGTTGGTGAGAAACTGTGAGGTCAAGCAAATATCGTAATTGTGAACGAAACAGTGTAATTGAGCGTATTTAGATACAAGTGCGAATGTTAGGTTAGGTTGACAAATCAACCGTCGTAAAACCGCATTAAACAATGTCACTTAGTGAGATGTAGTGTTTTTCAACATTACAAGTCGGGAACTACGATATCTAATGTGAAAGCGCATGAAACCGTCGTAATCTTGTAGAAAACATTGTAAAGTGGCGAGTAAAACGTTTTGTAACGATAGAAGTGCGAAGGTTAGGTTAGGTTAGGTTAGTTTAAGCTAGGTAGCGTCGTGAAACTACCAAAAACGACGTCATCTAACGAGATAGTGTTGTTTTATTGCGAGTAATAAACTGCGATAGGTGAAAAGTTGTGAAAGCACACAAAACGGCATGAACAAGCCAAATACTGCGTGTTCTACCGTTACAAGTGCGAAACTGCTATATTGTGATATTCTCGTTAAAGCGCATGCAAGCATCGTGAAACCTTAAAGAACAATGTCATTTAGCGAGATACAGCGTTCTGTACTGCAATAAGTTGGTGAAAAACTGTGAGGTTATGCAAATATCGTAATTGTGAACGAAACAGTGTAATAGAGCGTTTTTCAATACAAGTACGAATGTTAGGTTAGGTTAAGATATGAACCGTCGTAAAACCACATTAAACAATGTCCCTTAGTGAGATGCAGTGTTTTTCACCATTACAAGTCGGGAACTGCGATATCTAATGTGAAAGCTCTTGCAAACGTCGTTAGGTTAGGTTAGGTTAGGTTAGGTTACGTTAGGTTAGGTTTGGTTAGGTTAGGTTAGGTTAGGTTAGGTTATGTTAGGTTAAGTTGGGTTAGGTTAGGTTAGGTTAGGTTAAGATATGAACCGCGCTAAAACCGCATTAAACAATGTCACTTAGTGAGATGCAGTGTTTTTCACCTTTACAAGTTGGGAACTGCTATATCTAATGTGAAAGCGCTTGAAACCGTCGTAATGTTGTAGAAAGCAATGTAAAGTAGCGAGTAAAACGTTTTCTAACGATAGAAGTGCGAAGGTTATGTTAGGTTGAGTTATGTTAGTTTAAGCTAGGTAGCGTCGTGAAACCACCAAAAACGACGTCATCTAACGAGATAGTGTTGTTTTATTGCGAGTACGAAACTGCGATAGGTAAAATGTTGTGAAAGCACACAAAACGGCATGAACAAGCCAAATACTGCGTGTTGTACCTTTACAAGTGCGAAACTGCTATGTTGTGACATTCTCGGTAAAGCGCATGCAAGTATCGTGAAACCTTAAAGAACGATGTCATTTAGCGAGATACAGCGTTCTGTACTGTAATAAGTTGGTGAGAAACTGTGAGGTCAAGCAAATATCGTAATTGTGAACGAAACAGTGTAATTGAGCGTATTTAGATACAAGTGCGAATGTTAGGTTAGGTTGAGATATCAACCGTCGTAAAACCGCATTAAACAATGTCACTTAGTGAGATGTAGTGTTTTTCAACATTACAAGTCGGGAACTACGATATCTAATGTGAAAGCACATGAAACCGTCGTAATCTTGTAGAAAACATTGTAAAGTTGCGAGTAAAACGTTTTCTAACGATAGAAGTGCGAAGGTTAGCTTGAGTTATGTTAGTTTAAGCTATGTAGCGTCGTGAGACCACCAAAAAGGACGTCATCTAACGAGATAGTGTTGTTTTCTTGCATGTACGAAACTGCAATAGGTGAAATGTTGTGAAAGTACACAAAACGGCTTGAACAAGCCAGATACTGCGTGTTGTACCGTTACAAGTGCGAAACTGCTATAATGTGATATTCTTGTTAAAGCGCATGCAAGCATCGTGAAACCTTAAAGAACGATGTCATTTAGCGAGATACAGCGTTCTGTACTGCAATAAGTTGGTGAAAAACTGTGAGGTTATGCAAATATCGTAATTGTGAACGAAACAGTGTAATAGAGCGTTTTTCAATACAGTACGAATGTTAGGTTAGGTTAAGATATGAACCGTCGTAAAACCGCATTAAACAATGTCACTTAGTGAGATGCAGTGTTTTTCACCATTACAAGTCGGGAACTGCGATATCTAATGTGAAAGCGCTTGCAAACGTCGTTAGGTTAGGTTAGGTTAGGTTAGGTTAGGTTACGTTGGGTTAGGTTTGGTTAGGTTAGGTTAGGTTAGGTTAGGTTAGGTTAGGTTGGGTTAGGTTAGGTTAGGTTAGGTTAAGATATGAACCGCGCTAAAACCGCATTAAACAATGTCACTTAGTGAGATGCAGTGTTTTTCACCTTTACAAGTTGGGAACTGCTATATCTAATGTGAAAGCGCTTGAAACCGTCGTAATGTTGTAGAAAGCAATGTAAAGTAGCGAGTAAAACGTTTTCTAACGATAGAAGTGCGAAGGTTATGTTAGGTTGAGTTATGTTAGTTTAAGCTAGGTAGCGTCGTGAAACCACCAAAAACGACGTCATCTAACGAGATAGTGTTGTTTTATTGCGAGTACGAAACTGCGATAGGTAAAATGTTGTGAAAGCACACAAAACGGCATGAACAAGCCAAATACTGCGTGTTGTACCTTTACAAGTGCGAAACTGCTATGTTGTGACATTCTCGGTAAAGCGCATGCAAGTATCGTGAAACCTTAAAGAACGATGTCATTTAGCGAGATACAGCGTTCTGTACTGTAATAAGTTGGTGAGAAACTGTGAGGTCAAGCAAATATCGTAATTGTGAACGAAACAGTGTAATTGAGCGTATTTAGATACAAGTGCGAATGTTAGGTTAGGTTGACAAATCAACCGTCGTAAAACCGCATTAAACAATGTCACTTAGTGAGATGTAGTGTTTTTCAACATTACAAGTCGGGAACTACGATATCTAATGTGAAAGCGCATGAAACCGTCGTAATCTTGTAGAAAACATTGTAAAGTGGCGAGTAAAACGTTTTGTAACGATAGAAGTGCGAAGGTTAGGTTAGGTTAGGTTAGTTTAAGCTAGGTAGCGTCGTGAAACTACCAAAAACGACGTCATCTAACGAGATAGTGTTGTTTTATTGCGAGTATTAAACTGCGATAGGTGAAAAGTTGTGAAAGCACACAAAACGGCATGAACAAGCCAAATACTGCGTGTTCTACGTTACAAGTGCGAAACTGCTATATTGTGATATTCTCGTTAAAGCGCATGCAAGCATCGTGAAACCTTAAAGAACAATGTCATTTAGCGAGATACAGCGTTCTGTACTGCAATAAGTTGGTGAAAAACTGTGAGGTTATGCAAATATCGTAATTGTGAACGAAACAGTGTAATAGAGCGTTTTTCAATACAAGTACGAATGTTAGGTTAGGTTAAGATATGAACCGTCGTAAAACCGCATTAAACAATGTCCCTTAGTGAGATGCAGTGTTTTTCACCATTACAAGTCGGGAACTGCGATATCTAATGTGAAAGCTCTTGCAAACGTCGTTAGGTTAGGTTAGGTTAGGTTAGGTTAGGTTAGGTTAGGTTACGTTAGGTTAGGTTTGGTTAGGTTAGGTTAGGTTAGGTTAGGTTATGTTAGGTTAAGTTGGGTTAGGTTAGGTTAGGTTAGGTTAAGATATGAACCGCGCTAAACCCGCATTAAACAATGTCACTTAGTGAGATGCAGTGTTTTTCACCTTTACAAGATGAGAACTGCGATATCTAATGTGAAAGCGCTTGAAACCGTCGTAATGTTATAGAAAGCATTGTAAAGTAGCGAGTAAAACGTTTTCTAACGATAGAAGTGCGAAGGTTATGTTAGGTTGAGTTATGTTAGTTTAAGCTAGGTAGCGTCGTGAAACCACCAAAAACGACGTCATCTAACGAGATAGTGTTGTTTTATAGCGAGTACGAAACTGCGATAGGTAAAATGTTGTGAAAGCACACAAAACGGCATGAACAAGCCAAATACTGCGTGTTGTACCGTTACAAGTGCGAAACTGCTATGTTGTGACATTCTCGGTAAAGCGCATGCAAGTATCGTGAAACCTTAAAGAACGATGTCATTTAGCGAGATACAGCGTTCTGTACTGTAATAAGTTGGTGAGAAACTGTGAGGTCAAGCAAATATCGTAATTGTGAACGAAACAGTGTAATTGAGCGTATTTAGATACAAGTGCGAATGTTAGGTTAGGTTGAGATATCAACCGTCGTAAAACCGCATTAAACAATGTCACTTAGTGAGATGTAGTGTTTTTCAACATTACAAGTCGGGAACTACGATATCTAATGTGAAAGCACATGAAACCGTCGTAATCTTGTAGAAAACATTGTAAAGTTGCGAGTAAAACGTTTTCTAACGATAGAAGTGCGAAGGTTAGCTTGAGTTATGTTAGTTTAAGCTATGTAGCGTCGTGAGACCACCAAAAAGGACGTCATCTAACGAGATAGTGTTGTTTTCTTGCATGTACGAAACTGCAATAGGTGAAATGTTGTGAAAGTACACAAAACGGCTTGAACAAGCCAGATACTGCGTGTTGTACCGTTACAAGTGCGAAACTGCTATAATGTGATATTCTTGTTAAAGCGCATGCAAGCATCGTGAAACCTTAAAGAACGATGTCATTTAGCGAGATACAGCGTTCTGTACTGCAATAAGTTGGTGAAAAACTGTGAGGTTATGCAAATATCGTAATTGTGAACGAAACAGTGTAATAGAGCGTTTTTCAATACAGTACGAATGTTAGGTTAGGTTAAGATATGAACCGTCGTAAAACCGCATTAAACAATGTCACTTAGTGAGATGCAGTGTTTTTCACCATTACAAGTCGGGAACTGCGATATCTAATGTGAAAGCGCTTGCAAACGTCGTTAGGTTAGGTTAGGTTAGGTTAGGTTAGGTTACGTTGGGTTAGGTTTGGTTAGGTTAGGTTAGGTTAGGTTAGGTTAGGTTAGGTTGGGTTAGGTTAGGTTAGGTTAGGTTAAGATATGAACCGCGCTAAAACCGCATTAAACAATGTCATTTAGTGAGATGCAGTGTTTTTCACCTTTACAAGTTGGGAACTGCTATATCTAATGTGAAAGCGCTTAAAACCGTCGTAATGTTGTAGAAAGCAATGTAAAGTAGCGAGTAAAACGTTTTCTAACGATAGAAGTGCGAAGGTTATGTTAGGTTGAGTTATGTTAGTTTAAGCTAGGTAGCGTCGTGAAACCACCAAAAACGACGTCATCTAACGAGATAGTGTTGTTTTATTGCGAGTACGAAACTGCGATAGGTAAAATGTTGTGAAAGCACACAAAACGGTATGAACAAGCCAAATACTGCGTGTTGTACCTTTACAAGTGCGAAACTGCTATGTTGTGACATTCTCGGTAAAGCGCATGCAAGTATCGTGAAACCTTAAAGAACGATGTCATTTAGCGAGATACAGCATTCTGTACTGTAATAAGTTGGTGAGAAACTGTGAGGTCAAGCAAATATCGTAATTGTGAACGAAACAGTGTAATTGAGCGTCTTTAGATACAAGTGCGAATGTTAGGTTAGGTGTACATATCAACCGTCGTAAAACCGCATTGAACAATCTCACTTAGTGAGATGTAATGTTTTTCAACAATACAAGTCGGGAACTACGATATCTAATGTGAAAGCGCATGAAACCATCGTAATCTTGTAGAAAACATTGTAAAGTTGCGAATAAAACGTTTTCTAACGATAGAAGTGCGAAGGTTATGTTAGGTTGAGTTATGTTAGTTTAAGCTACGTAGCGTCGTGAAACCACCAAAAACGACGTCATCTAACGAGATAGTGTTGTTTTATTGCGAGTACGAAACTGCGATAGGTAAAATGCTGTGAAAGCACACAAAACGGAATGAACAAGCCAAATACTGCGTGTTCTACCGTTACAAGTGCGAAACTGCTATATTGTGATATTCTCGTTAAAGCGCATGCAAGCATCGTGAAACCTTAAAGAACAATGTCATTTAGCGAGATACAGCGTTGTGTACTGCAATAAGTTGGTGAAAAACTGTGAGGTTATGCAAATATCGTAATTGTGAACAAAACAGTGTAATGGAGCGTTTTTAGATACAAGTGCGAATGTTAGGTTAGGTTTAGATATGAACCGTCGTAAAACCGCATTAAACAATGTCAATTAGTGAGATGCAGTGTTTTTACCATTAAAAGTGGGGAACTGCGATATCTAATGTGAAAGCGCTTGCAACCGTCGTTAGGTTAGGTTAGGTTAGGTTAGGTTAGGTTTGGTTAGGTTAGGTTAGGTTAGGTTAGGTTAGATTAGGTTAGGTTGGGTTGAGTTGGGTTAGGTTAGGTTAGGTTAGGTTGGGTTAGGTTAGGTTAGGTTAGGTTACGTTAGGTTAGGTTAGGTTACGTTAGGTTAGGTTAGGTTAGGTTACGTTAGGTGAGGTTAGGTTAGGTAAGGATAATTTGGTTAGGTTAGGTAAGGTTAGGTTAGGTTAGGTTAGGTTGGGTTGGGTGTTGTTGGGTTGCGTTGGGTTAGGTTGGGTTAGGTTAGGTTAGGTTAGGTTACGTTAGGTTAGGTTAGGTTAGGTTACGTTAGGTTATGTTAGGTTAGGTTAGGTTACGTTAGGTTAGGTTAGGTCAGGTAAGGTTAGGTTACGTTAGAATAGGTTAGGTTAGGTTAGGTTACGTTAGGTTAGGTTAAGTTAGGTTAGGTTAGGTTAGGTTAGGTTAGGTTAGCTTAGGTTAGGTTAGGTTAGGTTGGGTTGGGTTGGGTTAGGTTGGGTTAGGTTAGGTTAGGTTAGGTTAGGTTGGGTTAGGTTAGTTTAGGTTAGGTTAGGTTGGGTTGGGTTGGTTAGGTTAGGTTAGGTTAGGTTAAGTAAGGTTAGGGTAGGTTAGGTTAGGTTACGTTAGGTTAAGGTATGAACCTTCGTAAAACCGCATTAAACAATGTCACTTAGTGAGATGCAGTGTTTTTCACTTTCACAAGTTGGGAACTGTGATATCTAATGTGAAAGCGCTTGAAACCGTCGTAATGTTGTAGAAAGCAATGTAAAGTAGCGAGTAAAATGTTTTCTAACGATAGAAGTGCGAAGGTTTTGTTAGGTTGAGTTATGTTAGTTAAAGCTAGGTAGCGTCGTGAGACTACCAAAAACAACGTCATCTAACGAGATAGTGTTGTTTTATTGCGAGTACGAAACTGCGATAGGTGAAATGTTGTGAAAGCACACAAAACGGCATGAACAAGCCAAATACTGCGTGTTGTACCGTTACAAGTGCGAAACTGCTATGTTGTGATATTCTCGTTGAAGCGCATGCAAGCATCGTGAAACCTTAAAGAACGATGTCATTTAGCGAGATACAGCGTTCTGTACTGCAATAAGTTGGTGAAAAACTGTGAGGTTATGCAAATATCCTAATTGTGAACGAAACAGTGTAATAGAGCGTTTTTAATACAAGTGCGAATGTTAGGTTAGGTTAAGATATGAACCGTCGTAAAACCGCATTAAACAATGTCACTTGGTGAGATGCAGTGTTTTTCACCATTAGAAGTCGGGAACTGCGATATCTAATGTGAAAGCGCTTGCAAACGTCGTTAGGTTAGGTTAGGTTAGGTTAGGTTACGTTAGGTTAGGTTAGGTTAGGTTTGGCTAGGTTAGGTTAGGTTAGGTTAGGGTATGTTAGGTAAGGTTAGGTTAGGTTAGGTTAGGTTAGGTTGGGTTAGGTAAGGTTATGTTAGGTTAAGATATGAACCGCGCTAAAACCGCATTAAACAATGTCACTTAGTGAGATGCTGTGTTTTTCACCATTACAAGTCGGGAACTGCGATATCTAATGTGAAAGCGCATGAAACCGTCGTAATCTTGTAGAAAACATTGTAAAGTAGCGAATAAAACGTTTTCAAACGATAGAAGTGCGAAGGTTCGGTTAGCTAGGTAGCGTCGTGAAACCACCAAAAACGATGTCATCTAACGAGATAGTGTTGTTTTATTGCGAGTACGAAACTGCGATAGGTGAAATGTTGTGAAAGCACACAAAACGGCATGAACAAGCCAAATACTGCGTGTTGTACCGTTACAAGTGCGAAACTGCTATGTTGTGATATTCTCGTTAAAGCGCATGCAAGCATCGTGAAACCTTAAAGAACGATGTCATTTAGCGAGATACAGCGTTCTGTACTGCAATAAGTTGGTGAAAAACTGTGAGGTTATGCAAATATCCTAATTGTGAACGAAACAGTGTAATAGAGCGTTTTTTAATACAAGTGCGAATGTTAGGTTAGGTTAAGATATGAACCGTCGTAAAACCGCATTAAACAATGTCACTTAGTGAGATGCAGTGTTTTTCACCATTACAAGTCGGGAACTGCGATATCTAATGTGAAAGTGCATGAAACCGTCGTAATCTTGTAGAAAACATTGTAAAGTTGCGAGTAAAACGTTTTCTAACGATAGAAGTGCGAAGGTTAGCTTGAGTTATGTTAGTTTAAGCTATGTAGCGTCGTGAGACCACCAAAAAGGACGTCATCTAACGAGATAGTGTTGTTTTATTGCATGTTAGAAACTGCAATAGGTGAAATGTTGTAAAGTACACAAAACGGCTTGAACAAGCCAGATACTGCGTGTTGTACCGTTACAAGTGCGAAACTGCTTTATTGCGATATTCTCGTTAAAGCGCATGCAAGTATCGTGAAACCTTAAAGAACGATGTCATTTAGCGAGATACAGCGTTCTGTACTGTAATAAGTTGGTGAGAAACTGTGAGGTCAAGCAAATATCGTAATTGTGAACGAAACAGTGTAATTGAGCGTATTTAGATACAAGTGCGAATGTTAGGTTAGGTTGAGATATCAACCGTCGTAAAACCGCATTAAACAATGTCACTTAGTGAGATGTAGTGTTTTTCAACATTACAAGTCGGGAACTACGATATCTAATGTGAAAGCGCATGAAACCGTCGTAATGTTGTAGAAAGCAATGTAAAGTAGCGAGTAAAACGTTTTCTAACGATAGAAGTGCGAAGGTTATGTTAGGTTGAGTTATGTTAGTTTAAGCTACCTAGCGTCGTGAAACCACCAAAAACGACGTCATCTAACGAGATAGTGTTGTTTTATTGCGAGTACGAAACTGCGATAGGTAAAATGTTGTGAAAGCACACAAAACGGCATGAACAAGCCAAATACTGCGTGTTGTACCGTTACAAGTGCGAAACTGCTATGTTGTGACATTCTCGGTAAAGCGCATGCAAGTATCGTGAAACCTTAAAGAACGATGTCATTTAGCGAGATACAGCGTTCTGTACTGTAATAAGTTGGTGAGAAACTGTGAGGTCAAGCAAATATCGTAATTGTGAACGAAACAGTGTAATTGAGCGTATTTAGATACAAGTGCGAATGTTAGGTTAGGTTGAGATATCAACCGTCGTAAAACCGCATTAAACAATGTCACTTAGTGAGATGTAGTGTTTTTCAACATTACAAGTCGGGAACTACGATATCTAATGTGAAAGCGCATGAAACCGTCGTAATCTTGTAGAAAACATTGTAAAGTTGCGAGTAAAACGTTTTCTAACGATAGAAGTGCGAAGGTTAGCTTGAGTTATGTTAGTTTAAGCTATGTAGCGTCGTGAGACCACCAAAAAGGACGTCATCTAACGAGATAGTGTTGTTTTCTTGCATGTACGAAACTGCAATAGGTGAAATGTTGTGAAAGTACACAAAACGGCTTGAACAAGCCAGATACTGCGTGTTGTACCGTTACAAGTGCGAAACTGCTATAATGTGATATTCTTGTTAAAGCGCATGCAAGCATCGTGAAACCTTAAAGAACGATGTCATTTAGCGAGATACAGCGTTCTGTACTGCAATAAGTTGGTGAAAAACTGTGAGGTTATGCAAATATCGTAATTGTGAACGAAACAGTGTAATAGAGCGTTTTTCAATACAGTACGAATGTTAGGTTAGGTTAAGATATGAACCGTCGTAAAACCGCATTAAACAATGTCACTTAGTGAGATGCAGTGTTTTTCACCATTACAAGTCGGGAACTGCGATATCTAATTGAAAGCGCTTGCAAACGTCGTTAGGTTAGGTTAGGTTAGGTTAGGTTAGGTTACGTTGGGTTAGGTTTGGTTAGGTTAGGTTAGGTTATGTTAGGTTAGGTTGGGTTAGGTTAGGTTAGGTTAGGTTAAGATATGAACCGCGCTAAAACCGCATTAAACAATGTCACTTAGTGAGGTGCAGTGTTTTTCACCTTTACAAGTTAGGAACTGCTATATCTAATGTGAAAGCGCTTGAAACCGTCGTAATGTTGTAGAAAGCAATGTAAAGTAGCGAGTAAAACGTTTTCTAACGATAGAAGTGCGAAGGTTATGTTAGGTTGAGTTATGTTAGTTTAAGCTAGGTAGCGTCGTGAAACCACCAAAAACGACGTCATCTAACGAGATAGTGTTGTTTTATTGCGAGTACGAAACTGCGATAGGTAAAATGTTGTGAAAGCACACAAAACGGCATGAACAAGCCAAATACTGCGTGTTGTACCTTTACAAGTGCGAAACTGCTATGTTGTGACATTCTCGGTAAAGCGCATGCAAGTATCGTGAAACCTTAAAGAACGATGTCATTTAGCGAGATACAGCGTTCTGTACTGTAATAAGTTGGTGAGAAACTGTGAGGTCAAGCAAATATCGTAATTGTGAACGAAACAGTGTAATTGAGCGTATTTAGATACAAGTGCGAATGATAGGTTAGGTTGACAAATCAACTGTCGTAAAACCGCATTAAACAATGTCACTTAGTGAGATGTAGTGTTTTTCAACATTACAAGTCGGGAACTACGATATCTAATGTGAAAGCGCATGAAACCGTCGTAATCTTGTAGAAAACATTGTAAAGTGGCGAGTAAAACGTTTTGTAACGATAGAAGTGCGAAGGTTAGGTTAGGTTAGGTTAGTTTAAGCTAGGTAGCGTCGTGAAACTACCAAAAACGACGTCATCTAACGAGATAGTGTTGTTTTATTGCGAGTATTAAACTGCGATAGGTGAAAAGTTGTGAAAGCACACAAAACGGCATGAACAAGACAAATACTGCGTGTTCTACCGTTACAAGTGCGAAACTGCTATATTGTGATATTCTCGTTAAAGCGCATGCAAGCATCGTGAAACCTTAAAGAACAATGTCATTTAGCGAGATACAGCGTTCTGTACTGCAATAAGTTGGTGAAAAACTGTGAGGTTATGCAAATATCGTAATTGTGAACGAAACAGTGTAATAGAGCGTTTTTCAATACAAGTACGAATGTTAGGTTAGGTTAAGATATGAACCGTCGTAAAACCGCATTAAACAATGTCCCTTAGTGAGATGCAGTGTTTTTCACCATTACAAGTCGGGAACTGCGATATCTAATGTGAAAGCTCTTGCAAACGTCGTTAGGTTAGGTTAGGTTAGGTTAGGTTAGGTTAGGTTACGTTAGGTTAGGTTTGGTTAGGTTAGGTTAGGTTAGGTTATGTTAGGTTAAGTTGGGTTAGGTTAGGTTAGGTTAGGTTAAGATATGAACCGCGCTAAAACCGCATTAAACAATGTCACTTATTGAGATGCAGTGTTTTTCACCTTTACAAGATGAGAACTGCGATATCTAATGTGAAAGCGCTTGAAACCGTCGTAATGTTATAGAAAGCATTGTAAAGTAGCGAGTAAAACGTTTTCTAACGATAGAAGTGCGAAGGTTATGTTAGGTTGAGTTATGTTAGTTTAAGCTAGGTAGCGTCGTGAAACTACCAAAAACAACGTCATCTAACGAGATAGTGTTGTTTTATTGCGAGTACGAAACTGCGATAGGTGAAATGTTGTGAAAGCACACAAAACGGCATGAACAAGCCAAATACTGCGTGTTCTACCGTTACAAGTGCGAAACTGCTATATTGTGATATTCTCGTTAAAGCGCATTCAAGCATCGTGAAACCTTAAAGAAAAATGTCCTTTAGCGAGATACAGCGTTCTGTACTGCAATAAGTTGGTGAAAAACTGGGAGGTTATGCAAATATCGTAATTGTGAACAAAACAGTGTAATAGAGCGTTTTTAGATACAAGTGCGAATGTTAGGTTAGGTTAAGATATGAACCGTCGTAAAACCACATTAAACAATGTCAATTAGTGAGATGCAGTGTTTTTCACCATTAAAAGTGGGGAACTGCGATATCTAATGTGAAAGCGCTTGCAACCGTCGTTAGGTTAGGTTAGGTTAGGTTAGGTTAGGTTAGGTTAGGTTTGGTTAGGTTAGGTTATGTTAGGTTAGATTAGGTTAGGTTGGGTTGAGTTGGGTTAGGTTAGGTTAGGTTAGGTTAGGTTGGGTTAGGTTAGGTTAGGTTAGGTTACGTTAGGTTAGGTTAGGTTACGTTAGGTTAGGTTAGGTTAGGTTATGTTAGGTTAGGTTAGGTTGCGTTAGGTTAGGTTAGGTCAGGTAAGGTTAGGTTACGTTAGAATAGGTTAGGTTAGGTTAGGTTACGTTAGGTTAGGTTAAGTTAGGTTAGGTTAGGTTTGGTTAGGTTAGGTTAGGTTAGCTTAGGTTAGGTTAGGTTGGGTTGGGTTGGGTTGGGTTAGGTTGGGTTAGGTTAGGTTAGGTTAGGTTAGGTTGGGTTAGGTTAGTTTAGGTTAGGTTAGGTTAGGTTAGGTTGGGTTGGGTTGGCTTAGGTTAGGTTAGGGTGGTAAGGTTAGGTTAGGTTAGGTTAGGTTACGTTAGGTTAAGGTATGAACCGTCGTAAAACCGCATTAAACAATGTCACTTAGTGAGATGCAGTGTTTTTCACCTTTACAAGTTGGGAACTGTGATATCTAATGTGAAAGCGCTTGAAACCGTCGTAATGTTGTAGAAAGCAATGTAAAGTAGCGAGTAAAACGTTTTCTAACGATAGAAGTTCGAAAGTTATGTTAGGTTGAGTTATGTTAGTTTAAGCTAGGTAGCGTCGTGAAAGTACCAAAAAAAACGTCATCTAACGAGATAGTGTTGTTTTATTGCGAGTACGAAACTGCGATAGGTGAAATGTTGTGAAAGCACACAAAACGGCATGAACAAGCCAAATACTGCGTGTTGTACCGTTACAAGTGCGAAACTGCTATGTTGTGATATTCTCGTTAAAGCGCATGCAAGCATCGTGAAACCTTAAAGAACGATGTCATTTAGCGAGATACAGCGTTCTGTACTGCAATAAGTTGGTGAAAAACTGTGAGGTTATGCAAATATCCTAAATGTGAACGAAACAGTGTAATAGAGCGTTTTTTAATACAAGTGCGAATGTTAGGTTAGGTTAAGATATGAACCGTCGTAAAACCGCATTAAACAATGTCACTTAGTGAGATGCAGTGTTTTTCACCATTACAAGTCGGGAACTGCGATATCTAATGTGAAAGCGCATGAAACCGTCGTAATCTTGTAGAAAACAATGTAAAGTTGCGAGTAAAACGTTTTCTAACGATAGAAGTGCGAAGGTTAGCTTGAGTTATGTTAGTTTAAGCTATGTAGCGTCGTGAGACCACCAAAAAGGACGTCATCTAACGAGATACTGTTGTTTTATTTCATGTACGAAACTGCAATAGGTGAAATGTTGTGAAAGTACACAAAACGGCTTGAACATGCCAGATACTGCGTGTTGTACCGTTACAAGTGCGAAACTGCTTTATTGCGATATTCTCGTTAAAGCGCATGCAAGTATCGTGAAACCTTAAAGAACGATGTCATTTAGCGAGATACAGCGTTCTGTACTGTAATAAGTTGGTGAGAAACTGTGAGGTCAAGCAAATATCGTAATTGTGAACGAAACAGTGTAATTGAGCGTATTTAGATACAAGTGCGAATGTTAGGTTAGGTTGAGATATCAACCGTCGTAAAACCGCATTAAACAATGTCACTTAGTGAGATGTAGTGTTTTTCAACATTACAAGTCGGGAACTACGATATCTAATGTGAAAGCGCATGAAACCGTCGTAATGTTGTAGAAAGCAATGTAAAGTAGCGAGTAAAACGTTTTCTAACGATAGAAGTGCGAAGGTTATGTTAGGTTATGTTAGTTTAAGCTACGTAGCGTCGTGAAACCACCAAAAACGACGTCATCTAACGAGATAGTGTTGTTTTATTGCGAGTACGAAACTGCGATAGGTAAAATGTTGTGAAAGCACACAAAACGGCATGAACAAGCCAAATACTGCGTGTTGTACCTTTACAAGTGCGAAACTGCTATGTTGTGACATTCTCGGTAAAGCGCATGCAAGTATCGTGAAACCTTAAAGAACAATGTCATTTAGCGAGATACAGCGTTCTGTACTGTAATAAGTTGGTGAGAAACTGTGAGGTCAAGCAAATATCGTAACTGTGAACGAAACAGTGTAATTGAGCGTATTTAGATACAAGTGCGAATGTTAGGTTAGGTTGACAAATCAACTGTCGTAAAACCGCATTAAACAATGTCACTTAGTGAGATGTAGTGTTTTTCAACATTACACGTCGGGAACTACGATATCTAATGTGAAAGCGCATGAAACCGTCGTAATCTTGTAGAAAACATTGTAAAGTGGCGAGTAAAACGTTTTGTAACGATAGAAGTGCGAAGGTTAGGTTAGGTTAGGTTAGTTTAAGCTAGGTAGCGTCGTGAAACTACCGAAAACGACGTCATCTAACGAGATAGTGTTGTTTTATTGCGAGTATTAAACTGCGATAGGTGAAAAGTTGTGAAAGCACACAAAACGGCATGAACAAGCCAAATACTGCGTGTTCTACCGTTACAAGTGCGAAACTGCTATATTGTGATATTCTCGTTAAAGCGCATGCAAGCATCGTGAAACCTTAAAGAACAATGTCATTTAGCGAGATACAGCGTTCTGTACTGCAATAAGTTGGTGAAAAACTGTGAGGTTATGCAAATATCGTAATTGTGAACGAAACAGTGTAATAGAGCGTTTTTCAATACAAGTACGAATGTTAGGTTAGGTTAAGATATGAACCGTCGTAAAACCGCATTAAACAATGTCCCTTAGTGAGATGCAGTGTTTTTCACCATTACAAGTCGGGAACTGCGATATCTAATGTGAAAGCTCTTGCAAACGTCGTTAGGTTAGGTTAGGTTAGGTTAGGTTAGGTTAGGTTAGGTTACGTTAGGTTAGGTTTGGTTAGGTTAGGTTAGGTTAGGTTAGGTTATGTTAGGTTAAGTTGGGTTAGGTTAGGTTAGGTTAGGTTACGTTAGGTTAGGTTAGGTTAGGTTACGTTAGGTTACGTTAGGTTAGGTAAGGATAATTTGGTTAGGTTAGGTAAGGTTAGGTTAGGTTAGGTTAGGTTGGGTTGGGTGTTGTTGGGTTGGGTTGGGTTGGGTTAGGTTGGGTTAGGTTAGGTTAGGTTACGTTAGGTTAGGTTAGGTTAGGTTACGTTAGGTTAGGTTAGGTTAGGTTACGTTAGGTTAGGTTAGGTCAGGTAAGGTTAGGTTACGTTAGAATAGGTTAGGTTAGGTTAGGTTACGTTAGGTTAGGTTAAGTTAGGTTAGGTTAGGTTAGGTTTGGTTAGGTTAGGTTAGGTTAGCTTAGGTTAGGTTAGGTTGGGTTGGGTTGGGTTAGGTTGGGTTAGGTTAGGTTAGGTTAGGTTAGGTTGGGTTAGGTTAGTTTAGGTTAGGTTAGGTTAGGTTAGGTTGGGTTGGGTTGGCTTAGGTTAGGTTAGGGTGGTAAGGTTAGGTTAGGTTAGGTTAGGTTACGTTAGGTTAAGGTATGAACCGTCGTAAAACCGCATTAAACAATGTCACTTAGTGAGATGCAGTGTTTTTCACCTTTACAAGTTGGGAACTGTGATATCTAATGTGAAAGCGCTTGAAACCGTCGTAATGTTGTAGAAAGCAATGTAAAGTAGCGAGTAAAACGTTTTCTAACGATAGAAGTGCGAAAGTTATGTTAGGTTGAGTTATGTTAGTTTAAGCTAGGTAGCGTCGTGAAACTACCAAAAACAACGTCGTCTAACGAGATAGTGTTGTTTTATTGCGAGTACGAAACTGCGATAGGTGAAATGTTGTGAAAGCACACAAAACGGCATGAACAAGCCAAATACTGCGTGTTGTACCGTTACAAGTGCGAAACTGCTATGTTGTGATATTCTCGTTAAAGCGCATGCAAGCATCGTGAAACCTTAAAGAACGATGTCATTTAGCGAGATACAGCGTTCTGTACTGCAATAAGTTGGTGAAAAACTGTGAGGTTATGCAAATATCCTAATTGTGAACGAAACAGTGTTATAGAGCGTTTTTTAATTCAAGTGCGAATGTTAGGTTAGGTTAAGATATGAACCGTCGTAAAACCGCATTAAACAATGTCACTTGGTGAGATGCAGTGTTTTTCACCATTACAAGTCGGGAACTGCGATATCTAATGTGAAAGCGCTTGCAAACGTCGTTAGGTTAGGTTAGGTTAGGTTAGGTTACGTTGGGTTAGGTTTGGTTAGGTTAGGTTAGGTTATGTTAGGTTAGGTTGGGTTAGGTTAGGTTAGGTTAGGTTAAGATATGAACCGCGCTAAAACCGCAAAAACAATGTCACTTAGTGAGATGCAGTGTTTTTCACCTTTACAAGTTGGGAACTGCTATATCTAATGTGAAAGCGCTTGAAACCGTCGTAATGTTGTAGAAAGCAATGTAAAGTAGCGAGTAAAACGTTTTCTAACGATAGAAGTGCGAACGTTATGTTAGGTTGAGTTATGTTAGTTTAAGCTAGGTAGCGTCGTGAAACCACCAAAAACGACGTCATCTAACGAGATAGTGTTGTTTTATTGCGAGTACGAAACTGCGATAGGTAAAATGTTGTGAAAGCACACAAAACGGCATGAACAAGCCAAATACTGCGTGTTGTACCTTTACAAGTGCGAAACTGCTATGTTGTGACATTCTCGGTAAAGCGCATGCAAGTATCGTGAAACCTTAAAGAACGATGTCATTTAGCGAGATACAGCGTTCTGTACTGTAATAAGTTGGTGAGAAACTGTGAGGTCAAGCAAATATCGTAATTGTGAACGAAACAGTGTAATTGAGCGTATTTAGATACAAGTGCGAATGTTAGGTTAGGTTGACAAATCAACCGTCGTAAAACCGCATTAAACAATGTCACTTAGTGAGATGTAGTGTTTTTCAACATTACAAGTCGGGAACTACGATATCTAATGTGAAAGCGCATGAAACCGTCGTAATCTTGTAGAAAACATTGTAAAGTGGCGAGTAAAACGTTTTGTAACGATAGAAGTGCGAAGGTTAGGTTAGGTTAGGTTAGTTTAAGCTAGGTAGCGTCGTGAAACTACCAAAAACGACGTCATCTAACGAGATAGTGTTGTTTTATGGCGAGTATTAAACTGCGATAGGTGAAAAGTTGTGAAAGCACACAAAACGGCATGAACAAGCCAAATACTGCGTGTTCTACCGTTACAAGTGCGAAACTGCTATATTGTGATATTCTCGTTAAAGCGCATGCAAGCATCGTGAAACCTTAAAGAACAATGTCATTTAGGGAGATACAGCGTTCTGTACTGCAATAAGTTGGTGAAAAACTGTGAGGTTACGCAAATATCGTAATTGTGAACGAAACAGTGTAATAGAGCGTTTTTCAATACAAGTACGAATGTTAGGTTAGGTTAAGATATGAACCGTCGTAAAACCGCATTAAACAATGTCCCTTAGTGAGATGCAGTGTTTTTCACCATTACAAGTCGGGAACTGCGATATCTAATGTGAAAGCTCTTGCAAACGTCGTTAGGTTAGGTTAGGTTAGGTTAGTTTAGGTTACGTTAGGTTCGGTTTGGTTAGGTTAGGTTAGGTTAGGTTAGGTTAGGTTATGTTAGGTTAAGTTGGGTTAGGTTAGGTTAGGTTAGGTTAAGATATGAACCGCGCTAAAACCGCATTAAACAATGTCACTTAGTGAGATGCAGTGTTTTTCACCTTTACAAGATGAGAACTGCGATATCTAATGTGAAAGCGCTTGAAACCGTCGTAATGTTATAGAAAGCATTGTAAAGTAGCGAGTAAAACGTTTTCTAACGATAGAAGTGCGAAGGTTATGTTAGGTTGAGTTATGTTAGTTTAAGCTAGGTAGCGTCGTGAAACCACCAAAAACGACGTCATTTAACGAGATAGTGTTGTTTTATTGCGAGTACGAAACTGCGATAGGTAAAATGTTGTGAAAGCACACAAAACGGCATGAACAAGCCAAATACTGCGTGTTGTACCGTTACAAGTGCGAAACTGCTATGTTGTGACATTCTCGGTAAAGCGCATGCAAGTATCATGAAACCTTAAAGAACGATGTCCTTTAGCGAGATACAGCGTTCTGTACTGTAATAAGTTGGTGAGAAACTGTGAGGTCAAGGAAATATCGTAATTGTGAACGAAACAGTGTAATTGAGCGTCTTTAGATACAAGTGCGAATGTTAGGTTAGGTTGACATATCAACCGTCGTAAAACCGCATTAAACAATGTCACTTAGTGAGATGTAGTGTTTTTCAACATTACAAGTCGGGAACTACGATATCTAATGTGAAAGCGCATGAAACCGTCGTAATCTTGTAGAAAACATTGTAAAGTTGCGAGTAAAACGTTTTCTAACGATAGAAGTGCGAAGGTTAGCTTGAGTTATGTTAGTTTAAGCTATGTAGCGTCGTGAGACCACCAAAAAGGACGTCATCTAACGAAATAGTGTTGTTTTCTTGCATGTACGAAACTGCAATAGGTGAAATGTTGTGAAAGTACACAAAACGGCTTGAACAAGCCAGATACTGCGTGTTGTACCGTTACAAGTGCGAAACTGCTATAATGTGATATTCTTGTTAAAGCGCATGCAAGCATCGTGAAACCTTAAAGAACGATGTCATTTAGCGAGATACAGCGTTCTGTACTGCAATAAGTTGGTGAAAAACTGTGAGGTTATGCAAATATCGTAATTGTGAACGAAACAGTGTAATAGAGCGTTTTTCAATACAAGTACGAATGTTAGGTTAGGTTAAGATATGAACCGTCGTAAAACCGCATTAAACAATGTCACTTAGTGAGATGCAGTGTTTTTCACCATTACAAGTCGGGAACAGCGATATCTAATGTGAAAGCGCTTGCAAACGTCGTTAGGTTAGGTTAGGTTAGGTTAGGTTAGGTTACGTTAGGTTAGGTTTGGTTAGGTTAGGTTAGGTTAGGTTATGTTAGGTTAGGTTGGGTTAGGTTAGGTTAGGTTACGTTAGGTTAAGGTATGAACCGTCGTAAAACCGCAATAAACATTGTCACTTAGTGAGATGCAGTGTTTTTCACCTTTACAAGTTGGGAACTGCGATATCTAATGTGAAAGCGCTTGAAACCGTCGTAATCTTGTAGAAAACATTGTGAAGTGGCGAGTAAAATGTTTTCTAACGATAGAAGTGCGAAGGTTAGGTTAGGTTAGGTTAGTTTAAGCTAGGTAGCGTCGTGAAACTACCAAAAACGACGTCATCTAACGAGATAGTGTTGTTTTATAGCGAGTATTAAACTGCGATAGGTGAAATGTTGTGAAAGCACACAAAACGGCATGAACAAGCCAAATACTGCGTGTTCTACCGTTACAAGTGCGAAACTGCTATATTGTGATATTCTCGTTAAAGCGCATGCAAGCATCGTGAAACCTTAAAGAACAATGTCATTTAGCGAGATACAGCGTTCTGTACTGCAATAAGTTGGTGAAAAACTCTGAGGATATGCAAATATCGTAATTGTGAACAAAACAGTGTAATAGAGCGTTTTTGGATACAAGTGCGAATGTTAGGTTAGGTTAAGATATGAACCGTCGTAAAACCGCATTAAACAACGTCAATTAGTGAGATGCAGTGTTTTTCACCATTAAAAGTGGGGAACTGCGATATCTAATGTGAAAGCGCTTGCAACCGTCGTTAGGTTAGGTTAGGTTAGGTTAGGTTAGGTTAGGTTTGGTTAGGTTAGGTTAGGTTAGGTTAGATTAGGTTAGGTTGGGTTGAGTTGGGTTAGGTTAGGTTAGGTTAGGTTAGGTAAGGATAATTTGGTTAGGTTAGGTAAGGTTAGGTTAGGTTAGGTTACGTTAGGTTAGGTTAGGTTAGGTTACGTTAGGTTAGGTTAGGTTAGGTAAGGATAATTTGGTTAGGTTAGGTAAGGTTAGGTTAGGTTAGGTTAGGTTAGGTTGGGTGTTGTTGGGTTGGGTTGGGTTGGGTTAGGTTGGGTTAGGTTAGGTTAGGTTACGTTAGGTTAGGTTAGGTTAGGTTACGTTAGGTTATGTTAGGTTAGGTTAGGTTGCGTTAGGTTAGGTTAGGTCAGGTAAGGTTAGGTTACGTTAGAATAGGTTAGGTTAGGTTAGGTTACGTTAGGTTAGGATAAGTTAGGTTAGGTTAGGTTTGGTTAGGTTAGGTTAGGTTAGTTTAGGTTAGGTTAGGTTAGGTTGGGTTGGGTTGGGTTAGGTTAGGTTAGGTTAGGTTAGGTTGGGTTAGGTTAGTTTAGGTTAGGTTAGGTTAGGTTAGGTTGGGTTGGGTTGGGTTAGGTTAGGTTAGGTTAGGTAAGGTTAGGTTAGGTTAGGTTAGGTTACGTTAGGTTAAGGTATGAACCGTCGTAAAACCGCATTAAACAATGTCACTTAGTGAGATGCAGTGTTTTTCACCTTTACAAGTTGGGAACTGTGATATCTAATGTTAAAGCGCTTCAAACCGTCGTAATGTTGTAGAAAGCAATGTAAAGTAGCGAGTAAAACGTTTTCTAACGATAGAAGTGCGAAGGTTATGTTAGGTTGAGTTATGTTAGTTTAAGCTAGGTAGCGTCGTGAAACTACCAAAAACAACGTCGTCTAACGAGATAGTGTTGTTTTATTGCGAGTACGAAACTGCGATAGGTGAAATGTTGTGAAAGCACACAAAACGGCATGAACAAGCCAAATACTGCGTGTTGTACCGTTACAAGTGCGAAACTGCTATGTTGTGATATTCTCGTTAAAGCGCATGCAAGCATCGTGAAACCTTAAAGAACGATGTCATTTAGCGAGATACAGCGTTCTGTACTGCAATAAGTTGGTGAAAAACTGTGAGGTTATGCAAATATCCTAATTGTGAACGAAACAGTGTTATAGAGCGTTTTTTAATACAAGTGCGAATGTTAGGTTAGGTTAAGATATGAACCGTCGTAAAACCGCATTAAACAATGTCACTTAGTGAGATGCAGTGTTTTTCACCATTACAAGTCGGGAACTGCGATATCTAATGTGAAAGCGCTTGCAAACGTCGTTAGGTTAGGTTAGGTTAGGTTAGGTTACGTTAGGTTAGGTTAGGTTAGGTTTGGTTAGGTTAGGTTAGGTTAGGTTAGGGTATGTTAGGTAAGGTTAGGTTAGGTTGGGTTAGGTAAGGTTAGGTTAGGTTAAGGTATGAACCGCGCTAAAACCACATTAAACAATGTCACTTAGTGAGATGCTGTGTTTTTCACCATTACAAGTCGGGAACTGCGATATCTAATGTGAAAGCGCATGAAACCGTCGTAATCTTGTAGAAAACATTGTAAAGTAGCGAATAAAACGTTTTCTAACGATAGAAGTGCGAAGGTTCGGTTAGCTAGGTAGCGTCGTGAAACCACCAAAAACGATGTCATCTAACGAGATAGTGTTTTATTGCGAGTACGAAACTGCGATAGGTGAAATATTGGGAAAGCACACAAAATGGCTTGAACTAGCCAGATACTGCGTCTTGTGCCGTTACAAGTGCGAAACTGCTTTATTGTGATATTCTCGTTAAAGCGCATGCAAGTATCGTGAAACCTTGAAGAACGATGTCATTTAGCGAGATACAGCGTTCTGTACTGTAATAAGTTGGTGAGAAACTGTGAGGTCAAGCAAATATCGTAATTGTGAACGAAACAGTGTAATTGAGCGTCTTTAGATACAAGTGCGAATGTTAGGTTAGGATGAAATATCAACCGTCATAAAACCGCATTAAACAATGTCACTTAGTGAGATGTAGTGTTTTTCAACATTACAAGTCGGGAACTACGATATCTAATGTGAAAGCGCATGAAACCGTCGTAATCTTGTAGAAAACATTGTAAAGTTGCGAGTAAAACGTTTTCTAACGATAGAAGTGCGAAAGTTAGGTTAGGTTAGGTTAGTTTAAGCTAGGTAGCGTCGTGAAACTACCAAAAACGACGTCATCTAACGAGATAGTGTTGTTTTATTGCGAGTATTAAACTGCGATAGGTGAAATGTGAAAGCACACAAAACGGCATGAACAAGCCAAATACTGCGTGTTGTACCGTTTTAAGTGCGAAACTGCTATGTTGTGACATTCTCGGTAAAGCGCATGCAAGTATCGTGAAACCTTAAAGAACGATGTCATTTAGCGAGACACAGCGTTCTGTACTGTAATAAGTTGGTGAGAAACTGTGAGGTCAAGCAAATATCGTAATTGTGAACGAAACAGTGTAATTGAGCGTCTTTAGATACAAGTGCGAATGTTAGGTTAGGTTGACATATCAACCGTCGTAAAACCGCATTAAACAATGTCACTTAGTGAGATGTAGTGTTTTTCAACATTACAAGTCGGGAACTACGATATCTAATAAGAAAGCGCATGAAACCGTCGTAATCTTGTAGAAAACATTGTAAAGTTGCGAGTAATACGTTTTCTAACGATACAAGTGCGAAGGTTAGGTTAGGTTAGGTTAGTTTAAGCTAGGTAGCGTCGTGAAACTACCAAAAACGACGTCATCTAACGAGATAGTGTTGTTATATAGCGAGTATTAAACTGCGATAGGTGAAATGTTGTGAAAGCACACAAAACGGCATGAACAAGCCAAATACTGCGTGTTCTACCGTTACAAGTGCGAAACTGCTATATTGTGATATTCTCGTTAAAGCGCATGCAAGCATCGTGAAACCTTAAAGAACAATGTCATTTAGCGAGATACAGCGTTCTGTACTGCAATAAGTTGGTGAAAAACTGTGAGGTTATGCAAATATCGTAATTGTGAACAAAACAGTGTAATGGAGCGTTTTTAGATACAAGTGCGAATGTTAGGTTAGGTTTAGATATGAACCGTCGTAAAACCGCATTAAACAATGTCAATTAGTGAGATGCAGTGTTTTTACCATTAAAAGTGGGGAACTGCGATATCTAATGTGAAAGCGCTTGCAACCGTCGTTAGGTTAGGTTAGGTTAGGTTAGGTTAGGTTAGGTTTGGTTAGGTTAGGTTAGGTTAGGTTAGGTTAGATTAGGTTAGGTTGGGTTGAGTTGGGTTAGGTTAGGTTAGGTTAGGTTGGGTTAGGTTAGGTTAGGTTAGGTTACGTTAGGTTATGTTAGGTTACGTTAGGTTAGGTTAGGTTAGGTTACGTTAGGTGAGGTTAGGTTAGGTAAGGATAATTTGGTTAGGTTAGGTAAGGTTAGGTTAGGTTAGGTTAGGTTGGGTTGGGTGTTGTTGGGTTGCGTTGGGTTAGGTTGGGTTAGGTTAGGTTAGGTTAGGTTACGTTAGGTTAGGTTAGGTTAGGTTACGTTAGGTTATGCTAGGTTAGGTTAGGTTACGTTAGGTTAGGTTAGGTCAGGTAAGGTTAGGTTACGTTAGAATAGGTTAGGTTAGGTTAGGTTACGTTAGGTTAGGTTAAGTTAGGTTAGGTTAGGTTAGGTTAGGTTAGGTTAGCTTAGGTTAGGTTAGGTTAGGTTGGGTTGGGTTGGGTTAGGTTGGGTTAGGTTAGGTTAGGTTAGGTTAGGTTGGGTTAGGTTAGTTTAGGTTAGGTTAGGTTGGGTTGGGTTGGTTAGGTTAGGTTAGGTTAGGTTAGGTAAGGTTAGGGTAGGTTAGGTTAGGTTACGTTAGGTTAAGGTATGAACCGTCGTAAAACCGCATTAAACAATGTCACTTAGTGAGATGCAGTGTTTTTCACTTTTACAAGTTGGGAACTGTGATATCTAATGTGAAAGCGCTTGAAACCGTCGTAATGTTGTAGAAAGCAATGTAAAGTAGCGAGTAAAACGTTTTCTAACGATAGAAGTGCGAAGGTTATGTTAGGTTGAGTTATGTTAGTTTAAGCTAGGTAGCGTCGTGAGACTACCAAAAACAACGTCATCTAACGAGATAGTGTTGTTTTATTGCGAGTACGAAACTGCGATAGGTGAAATGTTGTGAAAGCACACAAAACGGCATGAACAAGCCAAATACTGCGTGTTGTACCGTTACAAGTGCGAAACTGCTATGTTGTGATATTCTCGTTGAAGCGCATGCAAGCATCGTGAAACCTTAAATAACGATGTTATTTAGCGAGATACAGCGTTCTGTACTGCAATAAGTTGGTGAAAAACTGTGAGGTTATGCAAATATCCTAATTGTGAACGAAACAGTGTAATAGAGCGTTTTTAATACAAGTGCGAATGTTAGGTTAGGTTAAGATATGAACCGTCGTAAAACCGCATTAAACAATGTCACTTAGTGAGATGCAGTGTTTTTCACCATTAGAAGTCGGGAACTGCGATATCTAATGTGAAAGCGCTTGCAAACGTCGTTAGGTTAGGTTAGGTTAGGTTAGGTTACGTTAGGTTAGGTTAGGTTAGGTTTGGTTAGGTTAGGTTAGGTTAGGTTAGGTTAGGGTATGTTAGGTAAGGTTAGGTTAGGTTAGGTTAGGTTAGGTTGGGTTAGGTAAGGTTAGGTTAGGTTAAGATATGAAGCGCGCTAAAACCGCATTAAACAATGTCACTTAGTGAGATGCTGTGTTTTTCACCATTACAAGTCGGGAACTGCGATATCTAATGTGAAAGCGCATGAAACCGTCGTAATCTTGTAGAAAACATTGTAAAGTAGCGAATAAAACGTTTTCAAACGATAGAAGTGCGAAGGTTCGGTTAGCTAGGTAGCGTCGTGAAACCACCAAAAACGATGTCATCTAACGAGATAGTGTTGTTTTATTGCGAGTACGAAACTGCGATAGGTGAAATGTTGTGAAAGCACACAAAACGGCATGAACAAGCCAAATACTGCGTGTTGTACCGTTACAAGTGCGAAACTGCTATGTTGTGATATTCTCGTTAAAGCGCATGCAAGCATCGTGAAACCTTAAAGAACGATGTCATTTAGCGAGATACAGCGTTCTGTACTGCAATAAGTTGGTGAAAAACTGTGAGGTTATGCAAATATCCTAATTGTGAACGAAACAGTGTAATAGAGCGTTTTTTAATACAAGTGCGAATGTTAGGTTAGGTTAAGATATGAACCGTCGTAAAACCGCATTAAACAATGTCACTTAGTGAGATGCAGTGTTTTTCACCATTACAAGTCGGGAACTGCGATATCTAATGTGAAAGTGCATGAAACCGTCGTAATCTTGTAGAAAACATTGTAAAGTTGCGAGTAAAACGTTTTCTAACGATAGAAGTGCGAAGGTTAGCTTGAGTTATGTTAGTTTAAGCGATGTAGCGTCGTGAGACCACCAAAAAGGACGTCATCTAACGAGATAGTGTTGTTTTATTGCATGTTAGAAACTGCAATAGGTGAAATGTTGTAAAGTACACAAAACGGCTTGAACAAGCCAGATACTGCGTGTTGTACCGTTACAAGTGCGAAACTGCTATAATGTGATATTCTTGTTAAAGCGCATGCAAGCACCGTGAAACCTTAAAGAACGATGTCATTTAGCGAGATACAGCGTTCTGTACTGCAATAAGTTGGTGAAAAACTGTGAGGATATGCAAATATCGTAATTGTGAACGAAACAGTGTAATAGAGCGTTTTTCAATACAAGTACGAATGTTAGGTTAGGCTAAGATATGAACCGTCGTAAAACCGCATTAAACAATGTCACTTAGTGAGATGCAGTGTTTTTCACAATTACAAGTCGGGAACTGCGATATCTAATGTGAAAGCGCTTGCAAACGTCGTTAGGTTAGGTTAGGTTAGGTTAGGTTAGGTTACGTTGGGTTAGGTTTGGTTAGGTTAGGTTAGGTTATGTTAGGTTAGGTTGGGTTAGGTTAGGTTAGGTTAGGTTAAGATATGAACCGCGCTAAAACCGCATTAAACAATGTCACTTAGTGAGATGCAGTGTTTTTCACCATTAAAAGTCGGGAACTGCGATATCTAATGTGAAAGCGCATGAAACCGTCGTAATGTTGTAGAAAGCAATGTAAAGTAGCGAGTAAAACGTTTTCTAACGATAGAAGTGCGAAGGTTATGTTAGGTTGAGTTATGTTAGTTTAAGCTAGGTAGCGTCGTGAAACCACCAAAAACGACGTCATCTAACGAGATAGTGTTGTTTTATTGCGAGTACGAAACTGCGATAGGTAAAATGTTGTGAAAGCACACAAAACGGTATGAACAAGCCAAATACTGCGTGTTGTACCTTTACAAGTGCGAAACTGCTATGTTGTGACATTCTCGGTAAAGCGCATGCAAGTATCGTGAAACCTTAAAGAACGATGTCATTTAGCGAGATACAGCGTTCTGTACTGTAATAAGTTGGTGAGAAACTGTGAGGTCAAGCAAATATCGTAATTGTGAACGAAACAGTGTAATTGAGCGTCTTTAGATACAAGTGCGAATGTTAGGTTAGGTGTACATATCAACCGTCGTAAAACCGCATTGAACAATCTCACTTAGTGAGATGTAATGTTTTTCAACAATACAAGTCGGGAACTACGATATCTAATGTGAAAGCGCATGAAACCATCGTAATCTTGTAGAAAACATTGTAAAGTTGCGAATAAAACGTTTTCTAACGATAGAAGTGCGAAGGTTAGGTTAGGTTAGGTTAGGTTAAGCTAGGTAGCGCCGTGAAACTACCAAAAACGACGTCATCTAACGAGATAGTGTTGTTTTATTGCGAGTATTAAACTGCGATAGGTGAAATGTTGTGAAAGCACACAAAACGGAATGAACAAGCCAAATACTGCGTGTTCTACCGTTACAAGTGCGAAACTGCTATAATGTGATATTCTCGTTAAAGCGCATGCAAGCATCGTGAAACCTTAAAGAACAATGTCATTTAGCGAGATACAGCGTTCTGTACTGCAATAAGTTGGTGAAAAACTGGGAGGTTACGCAAATATCGTAATTGTGAACAAAACAGTGTAATAGAGCGTTTTTAGATACAAGTGCGAATGTTAGGTTAGGTTAAGATATGAACCGTCGTAAAACCGCTATAAACAATGTAAATTAGTGAGATGCAGTGTTTTTCACCATTAAAAGTGGGGAACTGCGATATCTAATGTGAAAGCGCTTGCAACCGTCGTTAGGTTAGGTTAGGTTAGGTTAGGTTTGGTTAGGTTAGGTTAGGTTAGGTTAGATTAGGTTAGGTTGGGTTGAGTTGGGTTAGGTTAGCTTAGGTTAGGTTGGGTTAGGTTAGGTTAGGTTAGGTTACGTTAGGTTAGGTTAGGTTACGTTAGGTTAGGTTAGGTTAGGTTACGTTAGGTTAGGTTAGGTTAGGTAAGGATAATTTGGTTAGGTTAGGTAAGGTTAGGTTAGGTTAGGTTAGGTTGGGTTGGGTGTTGTTGGGTTGGGTTGGGTTAGGTTGGGTTAGGTTAGGTTAGGTTACGTTAGGTTAGGTTAGGTTAGGTTAGGTTACGTTAGATTTTGTTAGGTTAGGTTAGGTTGCGTTAGGTTAGGTTAGGTCAGGTAAGGTTAGGTTACGTTAGAATAGGTTAGGTTAGGTTAGGTTACGTTAGGTTAGGTTAAGTTAGGTTAGGTTAGGTTTGGTTAGGTTAGGTTAGGTTAGGTTAGCTTAGGTTAGGTTGGGTTGGGTTAGGTTGGGTTAGGTTAGGTTAGGTTAGGTTGGGTTAGGTTAGTTTAGGTTAGGTTAGGTTAGGTTAGGTTGGGTTGGGTTGGCTTAGGTTAGGTTAGGGTGGTAAGGTTAGGTTAGGTTAGGTTAGGTTACGTTAGGTTAAGGTATGAACCGTCGTAAAACCGCATTAAACAATGATGTCACTTAGTGAGATGCAGTGTTTTTCACCATTAAAAGTCGGGAACTGTGATATCTAATGTGAAAGCGCTTGAAACCGTCGTAATGTTGTAGAAAGCAATGTAAAGTAGCGAGTAAAACGTTTTCTAACGATAGAAGTGCGAAAGTTATGTTAGGTTGAGTTATGTTAGTTTAAGCTAGGTAGCGTCGTGAAACTACTAAAAACAACGTCATCTAACGAGATAGTGTTGTTTTATTGCGAGTACGAAACTGCGATAGGTGAAATGTTGTGAAAGCACACAAAACGGCATGAACAAGCCAAATACTGCGTGTTGTACCGTTACAAGTGCGAAACTGCTATGTTGTGATATTCTCGTTAAAGTGCATGCAAGCATGGTGAAACCTTAAAGAACGATGTCATTTAGCGAGATACAGCGTTCTGTACTGCAATAAGTTGGTGAAAAACTCTGAGGTTATGCAAATATCCTAATTGTGAACGAAACAGTGTAATAGACCGTTTTTTAATACAAGTGCGAATGTTAGGTTAGGTGAAGATATGAACCGTCGTAAAACCGCATTAAACAATGTCACTTAGTGAGATGCAGTTTTTCACCATTACAAGTCGGGAACTGCGATATCTAATGTGAAAGCGCTTGCAAACGTCGTTAGGTTAGGTTAGGTTAGGTTAGGTTACGTTAGGTTAGGTTAGGTTAGGTTTGGTTAGGTTAGGTTAGGTTAGGTTAGGTTAGGTTTGGTTAGGTTAGGTTAGGTTAGGTTAGCTTAGGTTAGGTTGGGTTGGGTTACGTTGGGTTAGGTTAGGTTAGGTTAGGTTAGGTTGGGTTAGGTTAGTTTAGGTTAGGTTAGGTTAGGTTGGGTTGGGTTGGCTTAGGTTAGGTTAGGGTGGTAAGGTTAGGTTAGGTTAGGTTAGGTTACGTTAGGTTAAGGTATGAACCGTCGTAAAACCGCATTAAACAATGATGTCACTTAGTGAGATGCTGTGTTTTTCACCATTACAAGTTGGGAACTGCGATATCTAATGTGAAAGCGCATGAAACCGTCGTAATCTTGTAGAAAACATTGTAAAGTAGCGAATAAAACGTTTTCTAACGATAGAAGTGCGAAGGTTCGGTTAGTTTGAGCTAGGTAGCGTCGTGAAACCACCAAAAACGATGTCATCTAACGGGATAGTGTTGTTTTATTTCGAGTACGAAACTGCGATAGGTGAAATATTGGGAAAGCACACAAAATGGCATGAACTAGCCAGATACTGCGTCTTGTGCCGTTACAAGTGCGAAACTGCTTTATTGTGATATTCTCGTTAAAGCGCATGCAAGTATCGTGAAACCTTAAAGAACGATGTCATTTAGCGAGATACAGCGTTCTGTACTGTAATAAGTTGGTGAGAAACTGTGAGGTCGAGCAAATATCGTAATTGTGAACGAAACAGTGTAATTGAGCGTATTTAGATACAAGTGCGAATGTTAGGTTAGGTTGAGATATCAACCGTCGTAAAACCGCATTAAACAACGTCACTTAGTGAGATGTAGTGTTTTTAAACATTACAAGTCGGGAACTACGATATCTATTGTGAAAGCGCATGAAACCGTCGTAATCTTGTAGAAAACATTGTAAAGTTGCGAGTAAAACGTTTTCTAACGATAGAAGTGCGAAGGTTAGCTTGAGTTATGTTAGTTTAAGCTATGTAGCGTCGTGAGACCACCAAAAAGGACGTCATCTAACGAGATAGTGTTGTTTTTTTGCATGTACGAAACTGCAACAGGTGAAATGTTGTGAAAGTACACAAAACGGCTTGAACAAGCCAGATACTGCGTGTTGTACCGTTAAAAGTGCGAAACTGCTATAATGTGATATTCTTGTTAAAGCGCATGCAAGCATCGTGAAACCTTAAAGAACGATGTCATTTAGCGAGATACAGCGTTCTGTACTGCAATAAGTTGGCGAAAAACTGTGAGTTTATGCAAATATCGTAATTGTGAACGAAACAGTGTAATAGAGCGTTTTTCAATACAAGTACGAATGTTAGGTTAGGTTAAGATATGAACCGTCGTAAAACCGCATTAAACAATGTCACTTAGTGAGATGCAGTGTTTTTCACCATTAAAAGTCGGGAACTGCGATATCTAATGTGAAAGCGCATGAAACCGTCGTAATGTTGTAGAAAGCAATGTAAAGTAGCGAGTAAAACGTTTTCTAACGATAGAAGTGCGAAGGTTATGTTAGGTTGAGTTATGTTAGTTTAAGCTACGTAGCGTCGTGAAACCACCAAAAATGACGTCATCTAACGAGATAGTGTTGTTTTATTGCGAGTACGAAACTGCGATAGGTAAAATGTTGTGAAAGCACACAAAACGGCATGAACAAGCCAAATACTGCGTGTTGTACCGTTACAAGTGCGAAACTGCTATGCTGTGACATTCTCGGCAAAGCGCATGCAAGTATTGTGAAACCTTAAAAAACGATGTCATTTAGCGAGATACAGCGTTCTGTACTGTAATAAGTTGGTGAGAAACTGTGAGGTCAAGCAAATATCGTAATTGTGAACGAAACAGTGTAATTGAGCGTCTTTAGATACAAGTGCGAATGTTAGGTTAGGTTGATATATCAACCGTCGTAAAACCGCAATAAACAATGTCACTTAGTGAGATGTAGTGTTTTTCAACATTACAAGTCGGGAACTACAATATCTAATGTGAAAGCGCATGAAACCGTCGTAATCTTGTAGAAAACATTGTAAAGTTGCGAGTAAAACGTTTTCTAACGATAGAAGTGTGAAGGTTAGGTTAGGTTAGGTTAGTTTAAGCTGGGTAGCGTCGTGAAACTACCAAAAACGACGTCATCTAACGAGATAGTGTTGTTTTATAGCGAGTATTAAACTGCGATAGGTGAAATGTTGTGAAAGCACACAAAACTGCATGAACAAGCCAAAAACTGCGTGTTCTACCGTTACAAGTGCGAAACTGCTATATTGTGATATTCTCGTTAAAGCGCATGCAAGCATCGTGAAACCTCAAACAATGTCATTTAGCGAGATACAGCGTTCTGTACTGCAATAAGTAGGTGAAAAACTGTGAGGTTATGCAAATATCGTAATTGTGAACAAAACAGTGTAATAGAGCGTTTTTAGATACAAGTGCGAATGTTAGGTTAGGTTAAGATATGAACCGTCGTAAAACCGCATTAAACAATGTCAATTAGTGAGATGCAATGTTTTTCACCATTAAAAGTGGGGAACTGCGATATCTAATGTGAAAGCGCTTGCAACCGTCGTTAGGTTAGGTTAGGTTAGGTTAGGTTAGGTTAGGTTTGGTTAGGTTAGGTTAGGTTAGGTTAGGTTAGATTAGGTTAGGTTGGGTTGAGTTGGGTTAGGTTAGGTTAGGTTAGGTTAGGTTGGGTTAGGTTAGGTTAGGTTAGGTTACATTAGGTTAGGTTAGGTTAGGTTACGTTAGGTTAGGTTAGGTTAGGTAAGGATAATTTGGTTAGGTTAGGTAAGGTTAGGTTAGGTTAGGTTAGGTTGGGTTGGGTGTTGTTGGGTTGGGTTGGGTTGGGTTAGGTTGGGTTAGGTTAGGTTAGGTTACGTTAGGTTAGGTTAGGTTAGGTTACGTTAGGTTAGGTTAGGACAGGTAAGGTTAGGTTACGTTAGAATAGGTTAGGTTAGGTTAGGTTACGTTAGGTTAGGTTAGGTTAGGTTAGGTTAGGTTAGCTTAGGTTAGGTTAGGTTGGGTTGGGTTGGGTTAGGTTGGGTTAGGTTAGGTTAGGTTAGGTTGGGTTAGGTTAGTTTAGGTTAGGTTAGGTTAGGTTAGGTTGGGTTGGGTTGGGTTGGGTTAGGTTAGGTAAGGTTAGGTTAGGTTAGGTTACGTTAGGTTAAGGTATGAACCGTCGTAAAACCGCATTAAACAATGTCACTTATTGAGATGCAGTGTTTTTCACCTTTACAAGTTGGGAACTGTGATATCTAATGTTAAAGCGCTTGAAACCGTCGTAATGTTGTAGAAAGCAATGTAAAGTAGCGAGTAAAACGTTTTCTAACGATAGAAGTGCGAAGGTTATGTTAGGTTGAGTTATGTTAGTTTAAGCTAGGTAGCGTCGTGAAACTACCAAAAACAACGTCGTCTAACGAGATAGTGTTGTTTTATTGCGAGTACGAAACTGCGATAGGTGAAATGTTGTGAAAGCACACAAAACGGCATGAACAAGCCAAATACTGCGTGTTGTACCGTTACAAGTGCGAAACTGCTATGTTGTGACATTCTCGGTAAAGCGCATGCAAGTATCATGAAACCTTAAAGAACGATGTCCTTTAGCGAGATACAGCGTTCTGTAATGCAATAAGTTGGTGAAAAACTGTGAGGTTATGCAAATATCCTAATTGTGAACGAAACAGTGTAATAGAGCGTTTTTTAATACAAGTGCGAATGTTAGGTTAGGTTAAGATATGAACCGTCGTAAAACCGCATTAAACAATGTCACTTAGTGAGATGCAGTGTTTTTCACCATTACAAGTCGGGAACTGCGATATCTAATGTGAAAGCGCATGAAACCGTCGTAATCTTGTAGAAAACATTGTAAAGTTGCGAGTAAAACGTTTTCTAACGATAGAAGTGCGAAAGTTATGTTAGGTTGAGTTATGTTAGTTTAAGCTAGGTAGCGTCGTGAAACTACCAAAAACAACGTCATCTAACGAGATAGTGTTGTTTTATTGCGAGTACGAAACTGCGATAGGTGAAATGTTGTGAAAGCACACAAAACGGCATGAACAAGCCAAATACTGCGTGTTGTACCGTTACAAGTGCGAAACTGCTATGTTGTGATATTCTCGTTAAAGTGCATGCAAGCATGGTGAAACCTTAAAGAACGATGTCATTTAGCGAGATACAGCGTTCTGTACTGCAATAAGTTGGTGAAAAACTCTGAGGTTATGCAATTATCCTAATTGTGAACGAAACAGTGTAATAGAGCGTTTTTTAATACAAGTGCGAATGTTAGGTTAGGTTAAGATATGAACCGTCGTAAAACCGCATTAAACAATGTCACTTAGTGAGATGCAGTTTTTCACCATTACAAGTCGGGAACTGCGATATCTAATGTGAAAGCGCTTGCAAACGTCGTTAGGTTAGGTTAGGTTAGGTTAGGTTACGTTAGGTTAGGTTAGGTTAGGTTTGGTTAGGTTAGGTTAGGTTAGGTTAGGTTAGGTTTGGTTAGGTTAGGTTAGGTTAGGTTAGCTTAGGTTAGGTTGGGTTGGGTTACGTTGGGTTAGGTTAGGTTAGGTTAGGTTAGGTTGGGTTAGGTTAGTTTAGGTTAGGTTAGGTTAGGTTGGGTTGGGTTGGCTTAGGTTAGGTTAGGGTGGTAAGGTTAGGTTAGGTTAGGTTAGGTTACGTTAGGTTAAGGTATGAACCGTCGTAAAACCGCATTAAACAATGATGTCACTTAGTGAGATGCTGTGTTTTTCACCATTACAAGTTGGGAACTGCGATATCTAATGTGAAAGCGCATGAAACCGTCGTAATCTTGTAGAAAACATTGTAAAGTAGCGAATAAAACGTTTTCTAACGATAGAAGTGCGAAGGTTCGGTTAGTTTGAGCTAGGTAGCGTCGTGAAACCACCAAAAACGATGTCATCTAACGGGATAGTGTTGTTTTATTTCGAGTACGAAACTGCGATAGGTGAAATATTGGGAAAGCACACAAAATGGCATGAACTAGCCAGATATTGCGTCTTGTGCCGTTACAAGTGCGAAACTGCTTTATTGTGATATTCTCGTTAAAGCGCATGCAAGTATCGTGAAACCTTAAAGAACGATGTCATTTAGCGAGATACAGCGTTCTGTACTGTAATAAGTTGGTGAGAAACTGTGAGGTCGAGCAAATATCGTAATTGTGAACGAAACAGTGTAATTGAGCGTATTTAGATACAAGTGCGAATGTTAGGTTGAGATATCAACCGTCGTAAAACCGCATTAAACAACGTCACTTAGTGAGATGTAGTGTTTTTAAACATTACAAGTCGGGAACTACGATATCTATTGTGAAAGCGCATGAAACCGTCGTAATCTTGTAGAAAACATTGTAAAGTTGCGAGTAAAACGTTTTCTAACGATAGAAGTGCGAAGGTTAGCTTGAGTTATGTTAGTTTAAGCTATGTAGCGTCGTGAGACCACCAAAAAGGACGTCATCTAACGAGATAGTGTTGTTTTTTTGCATGTACGAAACTGCAACAGGTGAAATGTTGTGAAAGTACACAAAACGGCTTGAACAAGCCAGATACTGCGTGTTGTACCGTTAAAAGTGCGAAACTGCTATAATGTGATATTCTTGTTAAAGCGCATGCAAGCATCGTGAAACCTTAAAGAACGATGTCATTTAGCGAGATACAGCGTTCTGTACTGCAATAAGTTGGCGAAAAACTGTGAGTTTATGCAAATATCGTAATTGTGAACGAAACAGTGTAATAGAGCGTTTTTCAATACAAGTACGAATGTTAGGTTAGGTTAAGATATGAACCGTCGTAAAACCGCATTAAACAATGTCACTTAGTGAGATGCAGTGTTTTTCACCATTAAAAGTCGGGAACTGCGATATCTAATGTGAAAGCGCATGAAACCGTCGTAATGTTGTAGAAAGCAATGTAAAGTAGCGAGTAAAACGTTTTCTAACGATAGAAGTGCGAAGGTTATGTTAGGTTGAGTTATGTTAGTTTAAGCTACGTAGCGTCGTGAAACCACCAAAAATGACGTCATCTAACGAGATAGTGTTGTTTTATTGCGAGTACGAAACTGCGATAGGTAAAATGTTGTGAAAGCACACAAAACGGCATGAACAAGCCAAATACTGCGTGTTGTACCGTTACAAGTGCGAAACTGCTATGCTGTGACATTCTCGGCAAAGCGCATGCAAGTATTGTGAAACCTTAAAGAACGATGCCATTTAGCGAGATACAGCGTTCTGTACTGTAATAAGTTGGTGAGAAACTGTGAGGTCAAGCAAATATCGTAATTGTGAACGAAACAGTGTAATTGAGCGTCTTTAGATACAAGTGCGAATGTTAGGTTAGGTTGATATATCAACCGTCGTAAAACCGCAATAAACAATGTCACTTAGTGAGATGTAGTGTTTTTCAACATTACAAGTCGGGAACTACGATATCTAATGTGAAAGCGCATGAAACCGTCGTAATCTTGTAGAAAACATTGTAAAGTTGCGAGTAAAACGTTTTCTAACGATAGAAGTGTGAAGGTTAGGTTAGGTTAGGTTAGTTTAAGCTGGGTAGCGTCGTGAAACTACCAAAAACGACGTCATCTAACGAGATAGTGTTGTTTTATAGCGAGTATTATACTGCGATAGGTGAAATGTTGTGAAAGCACACAAAACTGCATGAACAAGCCAAAAACTGCGTGTTCTACCGTTACAAGTGCGAAACTGCTATATTGTGATATTCTCGTTAAAGCGCATGCAAGCATCGTGAAACCTCAAACAACAATGTCATTTAGCGAGATACAGCGTTCTGTACTGCAATAAGTAGGTGAAAAACTGTGAGGTTATGCAAATATCGTAATTGTGAACAAAACAGTGTAATAGAGCGTTTTTAGATACAAGTGCGAATGTTAGGTTAGGTTAAGATATGAACCGTCGTAAAACCGCATTAAACAATGTCAATTAGTGAGATGCAATGTTTTTCACCATTAAAAGTGGGGAACTGCGATATCTAATGTGAAAGCGCTTGCAACCGTCGTTAGGTTAGGTTAGGTTAGGTTAGGTTAGGTTTGGTTAGGTTAGGTTAGGTTAGGTTAGGTTAGATTAGGTTAGGTTGGGTTGAGTTGGGTTAGGTTAGGTTAGGTTGGGTTAGGTTAGGTTAGGTTAGGTTACATTAGGTTAGGTTAGGTTAGGTTACGTTAGGTTAGGTTAGGTTAGGTAAGGATAATTTGGTTAGGTTAGGTAAGGTTAGGTTAGGTTAGGTTAGGTTGGGTTGGGTGTTGTTGGGTTGGGTTGGGTTGGGTTAGGTTGGGTTAGGTTAGGTTAGGTTACGTTAGGTTAGGTTAGGTTAGGTTACGTTAGGTTAGGTTAGGACAGGTAAGGTTAGGTTACGTTAGAATAGGTTAGGTTAGGTTAGGTTACGTTAGGTTAGGTTAAGTTAGGTTAGGTTAGGTTAGGTTAGGTTAGCTTAGGTTAGGTTAGGTTGGGTTGGGTTGGGTTAGGTTGGGTTAGGTTAGGTTAGGTTAGGTTGGGTTAGGTTAGTTTAGGTTAGGTTAGGTTAGGTTAGGTTGGGTTGGGTTGGGTTGGGTTAGGTTAGGTAAGGTTAGGTTAGGTTAGGTTACGTTAGGTTAAGGTATGAACCGTCGTAAAACCGCATTAAACAATGTCACTTATTGAGATGCAGTGTTTTTCACCTTTACAAGTTGGGAACTGTGATATCTAATGTTAAAGCGCTTGAAACCGTCGTAATGTTGTAGAAAGCAATGTAAAGTAGCGAGTAAAACGTTTTCTAACGATAGAAGTGCGAAGGTTATGTTAGGTTGAGTTATGTTAGTTTAAGCTAGGTAGCGTCGTGAAACTACCAAAAACAACGTCGTCTAACGAGATAGTGTTGTTTTATTGCGAGTACGAAACTGCGATAGGTGAAATGTTGTGAAAGCACACAAAACGGCATGAACAAGCCAAATACTGCGTGTTGTACCGTTACAAGTGCGAAACTGCTATGTTGTGACATTCTCGGTAAAGCGCATGCAAGTATCATGAAACCTTAAAGAACGATGTCCTTTAGCGAGATACAGCGTTCTGTAATGCAATAAGTTGGTGAAAAACTGTGAGGTTATGCAAATATCCTAATTGTGAACGAAACAGTGTAATAGAGCGTTTTTTAATACAAGTGCGAATGTTAGGTTAGGTTAAGATATGAACCGTCGTAAAACCGCATTAAACAATGTCACTTAGTGAGATGCAGTGTTTTTCACCATTACAAGTCGGGAACTGCGATATCTAATGTGAAAGCGCATGAAACCGTCGTAATCTTGTAGAAAACATTGTAAAGTTGCGAGTAAAACGTTTTCTAACGATAGAAGTGCGAAGGTTAGCTTGAGTTATGTTAGTTTAAGCTATGTAGCGTCGTGAGACCACCAAAAAGGACGTCATCTAACGAGATAGTGTTGTTTTTTTGCATGTACGAAACTGCAACAGGTGAAATGTTGTGAAAGTACACAAAACGGCTTGAACAAGCCAGATACTGCGTGTTGTACCGTTAAAAGTGCGAAACTGCTATAATGTGATATTCTTGTTAAAGCGCATGCAAGCATCGTGAAACCTTAAAGAACGATGTCATTTAGCGAGATACAGCGTTCTGTACTGCAATAAGTTGGCGAAAAACTGTGAGTTTATGCAAATATCGTAATTGTGAACGAAACAGTGTAATAGAGCGTTTTTCAATACAAGTACGAATGTTAGGTTAGGTTAAGATATGAACCGTCGTAAAACCGCATTAAACAATGTCACTTAGTGAGATGCAGTGTTTTTCACCATTAAAAGTCGGGAACTGCGATATCTAATGTGAAAGCGCATGAAACCGTCGTAATGTTGTAGAAAGCAATGTAAAGTAGCGAGTAAAACGTTTTCTAACGATAGAAGTGCGAAGGTTATGTTAGGTTGAGTTATGTTAGTTTAAGCTACGTAGCGTCGTGAAACCACCAAAAATGACGTCATCTAACGAGATAGTGTTGTTTTATTGCGAGTACGAAACTGCGATAGGTAAAATGTTGTGAAAGCACACAAAACGGCATGAACAAGCCAAATACTGCGTGTTGTACCGTTACAAGTGCGAAACTGCTATGCTGTGACATTCTCGGCAAAGCGCATGCAAGTATTGTGAAACCTTAAAGAACGATGCCATTTAGCGAGATACAGCGTTCTGTACTGTAATAAGTTGGTGAGAAACTGTGAGGTCAAGCAAATATCGTAATTGTGAACGAAACAGTGTAATTGAGCGTCTTTAGATACAAGTGCGAATGTTAGGTTAGGTTGATATATCAACCGTCGTAAAACCGCAATAAACAATGTCACTTAGTGAGATGTAGTGTTTTTCAACATTACAAGTCGGGAACTACGATATCTAATGTGAAAGCGCATGAAACCGTCGTAATCTTGTAGAAAACATTGTAAAGTTGCGAGTAAAACGTTTTCTAACGATAGAAGTGTGAAGGTTAGGTTAGGTTAGGTTAGTTTAAGCTGGGTAGCGTCGTGAAACTACCAAAAACGACGTCATCTAACGAGATAGTGTTGTTTTATAGCGAGTATTATACTGCGATAGGTGAAATGTTGTGAAAGCACACAAAACTGCATGAACAAGCCAAAAACTGCGTGTTCTACCGTTACAAGTGCGAAACTGCTATATTGTGATATTCTCGTTAAAGCGCATGCAAGCATCGTGAAACCTCAAACAACAATGTCATTTAGCGAGATACAGCGTTCTGTACTGCAATAAGTAGGTGAAAAACTGTGAGGTTATGCAAATATCGTAATTGTGAACAAAACAGTGTAATAGAGCGTTTTTAGATACAAGTGCGAATGTTAGGTTAGGTTAAGATATGAACCGTCGTAAAACCGCATTAAACAATGTCAATTAGTGAGATGCAATGTTTTTCACCATTAAAAGTGGGGAACTGCGATATCTAATGTGAAAGCGCTTGCAACCGTCGTTAGGTTAGGTTAGGTTAGGTTAGGTTAGGTTTGGTTAGGTTAGGTTAGGTTAGGTTAGGTTAGATTAGGTTAGGTTGGGTTGAGTTGGGTTAGGTTAGGTTAGGTTGGGTTAGGTTAGGTTAGGTTAGGTTACATTAGGTTAGGTTAGGTTAGGTTACGTTAGGTTAGGTTAGGTTAGGTAAGGATAATTTGGTTAGGTTAGGTAAGGTTAGGTTAGGTTAGGTTAGGTTGGGTTGGGTGTTGTTGGGTTGGGTTGGGTTGGGTTAGGTTGGGTTAGGTTAGGTTAGGTTACGTTAGGTTAGGTTAGGTTAGGTTACGTTAGGTTAGGTTAGGACAGGTAAGGTTAGGTTACGTTAGAATAGGTTAGGTTAGGTTAGGTTACGTTAGGTTAGGTTAAGTTAGGTTAGGTTAGGTTAGGTTAGGTTAGCTTAGGTTAGGTTAGGTTGGGTTGGGTTGGGTTAGGTTGGGTTAGGTTAGGTTAGGTTAGGTTGGGTTAGGTTAGTTTAGGTTAGGTTAGGTTAGGTTAGGTTGGGTTGGGTTGGGTTGGGTTAGGTTAGGTAAGGTTAGGTTAGGTTAGGTTACGTTAGGTTAAGGTATGAACCGTCGTAAAACCGCATTAAACAATGTCACTTATTGAGATGCAGTGTTTTTCACCTTTACAAGTTGGGAACTGTGATATCTAATGTTAAAGCGCTTGAAACCGTCGTAATGTTGTAGAAAGCAATGTAAAGTAGCGAGTAAAACGTTTTCTAACGATAGAAGTGCGAAGGTTATGTTAGGTTGAGTTATGTTAGTTTAAGCTAGGTAGCGTCGTGAAACTACCAAAAACAACGTCGTCTAACGAGATAGTGTTGTTTTATTGCGAGTACGAAACTGCGATAGGTGAAATGTTGTGAAAGCACACAAAACGGCATGAACAAGCCAAATACTGCGTGTTGTACCGTTACAAGTGCGAAACTGCTATGTTGTGACATTCTCGGTAAAGCGCATGCAAGTATCATGAAACCTTAAAGAACGATGTCCTTTAGCGAGATACAGCGTTCTGTAATGCAATAAGTTGGTGAAAAACTGTGAGGTTATGCAAATATCCTAATTGTGAACGAAACAGTGTAATAGAGCGTTTTTTAATACAAGTGCGAATGTTAGGTTAGGTTAAGATATGAACCGTCGTAAAACCGCATTAAACAATGTCACTTAGTGAGATGCAGTGTTTTTCACCATTACAAGTCGGGAACTGCGATATCTAATGTGAAAGCGCATGAAACCGTCGTAATCTTGTAGAAAACATTGTAAAGTTGCGAGTAAAACGTTTTCTAACGATAGAAGTGCGAAGGTTATGTTAGGTTGAGTTATGTTAGTTTAAGCTATGTAGCGTCGTGAGACCACCAAAAACGAGATCATTTAACGAGATAGTGTTGTTTTATTGCGAGTACGAAACTGCGATAGGTACAATGTTGTGAAAGCACACAAAACGGCATGAACAAGCCAAATACTGCGTGTTGTACCTTTACAAGTGCGAAACTGCTATGTTGTGACATTCTCGGTAAAGCGCATGCAAGTATCGTGAAACCTTAAAGAACGATGTCATTTAGCGAGATACAGCGTTCTGTACTGTAATAAGTTGGTGAGAAACTGTGAGGTCAAGCAAATATCGTAATTGTGAACGAAACAGTGTAATTGAGCGTCTTTAGATACAAGTGCGAATGTTAGGTTAGGTGTACATATCAACCGTCGTAAAACCGCATTGAACAATCTCACTTAGTGTGATGTAATGTTTTTCAACAATACAAGTCGGCAACTACGATATCTAATGTGAAAGCGCATGAAACCATCGTAATCTTGTAGAAAACATTGTAAAGTTGCGAATAAAACGTTTTCTAACGATAGAAGTGCGAAGGTTAGGTTAGGTTAGGTTAGGTTAAGCTAGGTAGCGCCGTGAAACTACCAAAAACGACGTCATCTAACGAGATAGTGTGGTTTTATTGCGAGTATTAAACTGCGATAGGTGAAATGTTGTGAAAGCACACAAAACGGAATGAACAAGCCAAATACTGCGTGTTCTACCGTTACAAGTGCGAAACTGCTATATTGTGATATTCTCGTTAAAGCGCATGCAAGCATCGTGAAACCTTAAAGAACAATGTCATTTAGCGAGATACAGCGTTCTGTACTGCAATAAGTTGGTGAAAAACTGGGAGGTTACGCAAATATCGTAATTGTGAACAAAACAGTGTAATAGAGCGTTTTTAGATACAAGTGCGAATGTTAGGTTAGGTTAAGATATGAACCGTCGTAAAACCGCTATAAACAATGTAAATTAGTGAGATGCAGTGTTTTTCACCATTAAAAGTGGGGAACTGCGATATCTAATGTGAAAGCGCTTGCAACCGTCGTTAGGTTAGGTTAGGTTAGGTTAGATTAGGTTAGGTTGGGTTGAGTTGGGTTAGGTTAGGTTAGGTTAGGTTGGGTTAGGTTAGGTTAGGTTAGGTTACGTTAGGTTAGGTTAGGTTACGTTAGGTTAGGTTAGGTTAGGTTACGTTAGGTTAGGTTAGGTTAGGTAAGGATAATTTGGTTAGGTTAGGTAAGGTTAGGTTAGGTTAGGTTAGGTTGGGTTGGGTGTTGTTGGGTTGGGTTGGGTTAGGTTGGGTTAGGTTAGGTTAGGTTACGTTAGGTTAGGTTAGGTTAGGTTAGGTTACGTTAGATTATGTTAGGTTAGGTTAGGTTGCGTTAGGTTAGGTTAGGTCAGGTAAGGTTAGGTTACGTTAGAATAGGTTAGGTTAGGTTAGGTTACGTTAGGTTAGGTTAAGTTAGGTTAGGTTAGGTTTGGTTAGGTTAGGTTAGGTTAGGTTAGCTTAGGTTAGGTTGGGTTGGGTTAGGTTAGGTTAGGTTAGGTTAGGTTAGGTTAGGTTGGGTTAGGTTAGTTTAGGTTAGGTTGGGTTGGGTTGGCTTAGGTTAGGTTAGGGTGGTAAGGTTAGGTTAGGTTAGGTTAGGTTACGTTAGGTTAAGGTATGAACCGTCGTTAAACCGCATTAAACAATGATGTCACTTAGTGAGATGCAGTGTTTTTCACCTTTACAAGTTGGGAACTGTGATATCTAATGTGAAAGCGCTTGAAACCGTCGTAATGTTGTAGAAAGCAATGTAAAATAGCGAGTAAAACGTTTTCTAACGATAGAAGTGCGAAAGTTATGTTAGGTTGAGTTATGTTAGTTTAAGCTAGGTAGCGTCGTGAAACTACCAAAAACAACGTCATCTAACGAGATAGTGTTGTTTTATTGCGAGTACGAAACTGCGATAGGTGAAATGTTGTGAAAGCACACAAAACGGCATGAACAAGCCAAATACTGCGTGTTGTACCGTTACAAGTGCGAAACTGCTATGTTGTGATATTCTCGTTAAAGTGCATGCAAGCATGGTGAAACCATAAAGAACGATGTCATTTAGCGAGATACAGCGTTCTGTACTGCAATAAGTTGGTGAAAAACTGTGAGGTTATGCAAATATCCTAATTGTGAACGAAACAGTGTAATAGAGCGTTTTTTAATACAAGTGCGAATGTTAGGTTAGGTTAAGATATGAACCGTCGTAAAACCGCATTAAACAATGTCACTTAGTGAGATGCAGTGTTTTTCACCATTACAAGTCGGGAACTGCGATATCTAATGTGAAAGCGCATGAAACCGTCGTAATCTTGTAGAAAACATTGTAAAGTTGCGAGTAAAACGTTTTCTAACGATAGAAGTGCGAAGGTTATGTTAGGTTGAGTTATGTTAGTTTAAGCTATGTAGCGTCGTGAGACCACCAAAAACGACGTCATTTAACGAGATAGTGTTGTTTTATTGCGAGTACGAAACTGCGATAGGTAAAATGTTGTGAAAGCACACAAAACGGCATGAACAAGCCAAATACTGCGTGTTGTACCGTTACAAGTGCGAAACTGCTATGTTGTGACATTCTCGGTAAAGCGCATGCAAGTATCATGAAACCTTAAAGAACGATGTCCTTTAGCGAGATACAGCGTTCTGTACTGTAATAAGTTGGTGAGAAACTGTGAGGTCAAGCAAATATCGTAATTGTGAACGAAACAGTGTAATTGAGCGTCTTTAGATACAAGTGCGAATGTTAGGTTAGGTTGACATATACACCGTCGTAAAACCGCATTAAACAATCTCACTTAGTGAGATGTAGTGTTTTTCAACATTAAAAGTCGGGAACTACGATATCTAATGTGAAAGCGCATGAAACCGTCGTAATCTTGTAGAAAACATTGTAAAGTTGCGAATAAAACGTTTTCTAACGATAGAAGTGCGAAGGTTAGGTTAGGTTAGGTTAGGTTAGGTTAAGCTAGGTAGCGTCGTGAAACTACCAAAAACGACGTCATCTAACGAGATAGTGTTGTTTTATTGCGTGTATTAAACTGCGATAAGTGAAATGTTGTGAAAGCACACAAAACGGAATGAACAAGCCAAATACTGCGTGTTCTACCGTTACACGTGCGAAACTGCTATATTGTGATATTCTCGTTAAAGCGCATGCAAGCATCGTGAAACCTTAAAGAACAATGTCATTTAGCGAGATACAGCGTTCTGTACTGCAATAAGTTGGTGAAAAACTGGGAGGTTATGCAAACATCGTAATTGTGAACAAAACAGTGTCATAGAGCGTTTTTAGATACAAGTGCGAATGTTAGGTTAGGTTAAGATATGAACCGTCGTAAAACCGCATTAAACAATGTCAATTAGTGAGATGCAGTGTTTTTCACCATTACAAGTCGGGAACTGCGATATCTAATGTGAAAGCGCTTGCAAACGTCGTTAGGTTAGGTTAGGTTAGGTTAGGTTAGGTTAGGTTATGTTAGGTTAGGTTTGGTTAGGTTAGGTTAGGTTAGGTTAGGTTATGTTAGGTTAGGTTGGGTTAGGTTAGGTTAGGTTAGGTTAGGTTAAGATATGAACCGCGCTAAAACCGCATTAAACAATGTCACTTAGTGAGATGCAGTGTTTTTCACCTTTACAAGATGAGAACTGCGATATCTAATGTGAAAGCGCTTGAAACCGTCGTAATGTTATAGAAAGCATTGTAAAGTAGCGAGTAAAACGTTTTCTAATGATAGAAGTGCGAAGGTTATGTTAGGTTATGTTAGTTTAAGCTAGGTAGCGTCGTGAAACCACCAAAAACGACGTCATTTAACGAGATAGTGTTGTTTTATTGCGAGTACGAAACTGCGATAGGTAAAATGTTGTGAAAGCACAGAAAACGGCATGAACAAGCCAAATACTGCGTGTTGTACCGTTACAAGTGCGAAACTGCTATGTTGTGACATTCTCGGTAAAGCGCATGCAAGTATCATGAAACCTTAAAGAACGATGTCCTTTAGCGAGATACAGCGTTCTGTACTGTAATAAGTTGGTGAGAAACTGTGAGGTCAAGCAAATATCGTAATTGTGAACGAAACAGTGTAATTGAGCGTCTTTAGATACAAGTGCGAATGTTAGGTTAGGTTGACATATCAACCGTCGTAAAACCGCATTAAACAATCTCACTTAGTGAGATGTATGTGAAAGCACACAAAACGGAATGAACAAGCCAAATACTGCGTGTTCTAGCGTTACAAGTGCGAAACTGCTATATTGTGATATTCTCGTTAAAGCGCATTCAAGCATCGTGAAACCTTAAAGAACAATGTCATTTAGCGAGATACAGCGTTCTGTACTGCAATAAGTTGGTGAAAAACTGGGAGGTTATGCAAACATCGTAATTGTGAACAAAACAGTGTCATAGAGCGTTTTTAGATACAAGTGCGAATGTTAGGTTAGGTTAAGATATGAACCGTCGTAAAACCGCATTAAACAATGTCAATTAGTGAGATGCAGTGTTTTTCACCATTACAAGTCGGGAACTGCGATATCTAATGTGAAAGCGCTTGCAAACGTCGTTAGGTTAGGTTAGGTTAGGTTAGGTTAGGTTATGTTAGGTTAGGTTTGGTTAGGTTAGGTTAGGTTATGTTAGGTTAGGTTGGGTTAGGTTAGGTTAGGTTAGGTTAGGTTAAGATATGAACCGCGCTAAAACCGCATTAAACAATGTCACTTAGTGAGATGCAGTGTTTTTCACCTTTACAAGATGAGAACTGCGATATCTAATGTGAAAGCGCTTGAAACCGTCGTAATGTTATAGAAAGCATTGTAAAGTAGCGAGTAAAACGTTTTCTAATGATAGAAGTGCGAAGGTTATGTTAGGTTATGTTAGTTTAAGCTAGGTAGCGTCGTGAAACCACCAAAAACGACGTCATTTAACGAGATAGTGTTGTTTTATTGCGAGTACGAAACTGCGATAGGTAAAATGTTGTGAAAGCACACAAAACGGCATGAACAAGCCAAATACTGCGTGTTGTACCGTTACAAGTGCGAAACTGCTATGTTGTGACATTCTCGGTAAAGCGCATGCAAGTATCATGAAACCTTAAAGAACGATGTCCTTTAGCGAGATACAGCGTTCTGTACTGTAATAAGTTGGTGAGAAACTGTGAGGTCAAGCAAATATCGTAATTGTGAACGAAACAGTGTAATTGAGCGTCTTTAGATACAAGTGCGAATGTTAGGTTAGGTTGACATATCAACCGTCGTAAAACCGCATTAAACAATCTCACTTAGTGAGATGTATGTGAAAGCACACAAAACGGAATGAACAAGCCAAATACTGCGTGTTCTAGCGTTACAAGTGCGAAACTGCTATATTGTGATATTCTCGTTAAAGCGCATTCAAGCATCGTGAAACCTTAAAGAACAATGTCCTTTAGCGAGATACAGCGTTCTGTACTGCAATAAGTTGGTGAAAAACTGGGAGGTTATGCAAATATCGTAATTGTGAACAAAACAGTGTAATAGAGCGTTTTTAGATACAAGTGCGAATGTTAGGTTAGGTTAAGATATGAACCGTCGTAAAACCGCATTAAACAATGTCAATTAGTGAGATGCAGTGTTTTTCACCATTAAAAGTGGGGAACTGCGATATCTAATGTGAAAGCGCTTGCAACCGTCGTTAGGTTAGGTTAGGTTAGGTTAGGTTAGGTTAGGTTAGGTTTGGTTAGGTTAGGTTATGTTAGGTTAGATTAGGTTAGGTTGGGTTGAGTTGGGTTAGGTTAGGTTAGGTTAGGTTAGGTTGGGTTAGGTTAGGTTAGGTTAGGTTACGTTAGGTTAGGTTAGGTTACGTTAGGTTAGGTTAGGTTACGTTAGGTTAGGTTAGGTTAGGTAAGGATAATTTGGTTAGGTTAGGTAAGGTTAGGTTAGGTTAGGTTAGGTTGGGTTGGGTGTTGTTGGGTTGGGTTGGGTTGGGTTAGGTTGGGTTAGGTTAGGTTAGGTTACGTTAGGTTAGGTTAGGTTAGGTTACGTTAGGTTATGTTAGGTTAGGTTAGGTTGCGTTAGGTTAGGTTAGGTCAGGTAAGGTTAGGTTACGTTAGAATAGGTTAGGTTAGGTTAGGTTACGTTAGGTTAGGTTAAGTTAGGTTAGGTTAGGTTTGGTTAGGTTAGGTTAGGTTAGCTTAGGTTAGGTTAGGTTGGGTTGGGTTGGGTTAGGTTGGGTTAGGTTAGGTTAGGTTAGGTTAGGTTGGGTTAGGTTAGTTTAGGTTAGGTTAGGTTAGGTTAGGTTGGGTTGGGTTGGCTTAGGTTAGGTTAGGGTGGTAAGGTTAGGTTAGGTTAGGTTAGGTTACGTTAGGTTAAGGTATGAACCGTCGTAAAACCGCATTAAACAATGTCACTTAGTGAGATGCAGTGTTTTTCACCTTTACAAGTTGGGAACTGTGATATCTAATGTGAAAGCGCTTGAAACCGTCGTAATGTTGTAGAAAGCAATGTAAAGTAGCGAGTAAAACGTTTTCTAACGATAGAAGTGCGAAAGTTATGTTAGGTTGAGTTATGTTAGTTTAAGCTAGGTAGCGTCGTGAAACTACCAAAAAAAAAACGTCATCTAACGAGATAGTGTTGTTTATTGCGAGTACGAAACTGCGATAGGTGAAATGTTGTGAAAGCACACAAAACGGCATGAACAAGCCAAATACTGCGTGTTGTACCGTTACAAGTGCGAAACTGCTATGTTGTGATATTCTCGTTAAAGCGCATGCAAGCATCGTGAAACCTTAAAGAACGATGTCATTTAGCGAGATACAGCGTTCTGTACTGCAATAAGTTGGTGAAAAACTGTGAGGTTATGCAAATATCCTAAATGTGAACGAAACAGTGTAATAGAGCGTTTTTTAATACAAGTGCGAATGTTAGGTTAGGTTAAGATATGAACCGTCGTAAAACCGCATTAAACAATGTCACTTAGTGAGATGCAGTGTTTTTCACCATTACAAGTCGGGAACTGCGATATCTAATGTGAAAGCGCATGAAACCGTCGTAATCTTGTAGAAAACAATGTAAAGTTGCGAGTAAAATGTTTTGTAACGATAGAAGTGCGAAGGTTAGCTTGAGTTATGTTAGTTTAAGCTATGTAGCGTCGTGAGACCACCAAAAAGGACGTCATCTAACGAGATACTGTTGTTTTACTTCATGTACGAAACTGCAATAGGTGAAATGTTGTGAAAGTACACAAAACGGCTTGAACATGCCAGATACTGCGTGTTGTACCGTTACAAGTGCGAAACTGCTTTATTGCGATATTCTCGTTAAAGCGCATGCAAGTATCGTGAAACCTTAAAGAACTATGTCATTTAGCGAGATACAGCGTTCTGTACTGTAATAAGTTGGTGAGAAACTGTGAGGTCAAGCAAATATCGTAATTGTGAACGAAACAGTGTAATTGAGCGTATTTAGATACAAGTGCGAATGTTAGGTTAGGTTGAGATATCAACCGTCGTAAAACCGCATTAAACAATGTCACTTAGTGAGATGTAGTGTTTTTCAACATTACAAGTCGGGAACTACGATATCTAATGTGAAAGCGCATGAAACCGTCGTAATGTTGTAGAAAGCAATGTAAAGTAGCGAGTAAAACGTTTTCTAACGATAGAAGTGCGAAGGTTATGTTAGGTTGAGTTATGTTAGTTTAAGCTACGTAGCGTCGTGAAACCACCAAAAACGACGTCATCTAACGAGATAGTGTTGTTTTATTGCGAGTACGAAACTGCGATAGGTAAAATGTTGTGAAAGCACACAAAACGGCATGAACAAGCCAAATACTGCGTGTTGTACCGTTACAAGTGCGAAACTGCTATGTTGTGACATTCTCGGTAAAGCGCATGCAAGTATCGTGAAACCTTAAAGAACGATGTCATTTAGCGAGATACAGCGTTCTGTACTGTAATAAGTTGGTGAGAAACTGTGAGGTCAAGCAAATATTGTAATTGTGAACGAAACAGTGTAATTGAGCGTATTTAGATACAAGTGCGAATGTTAGGTTAGGTTGAGATATCAACCGTCGTAAAACCGCATTAAACAATGTCACTTAGTGAGATGTAGTGTTTTTCAACATTACAAGTCGGGAACTACGATATCTAATGTGAAAGCGCATGAAACTGTCGTAATCTTGTAGAAAACATTGTAAAGTTGCGAGTAAAACGTTTTCTAACGATAGAAGTGCGAAGGTTAGCTTGAGTTATGTTAGTTTAAGCTATGTAGCGTCGTGAGACCACCAAAAAGGACGTCATCTAACGAGATAGTGTTGTTTTCTTGCATGTACGAAACTGCAATAGGTGAAATGTTGTGAAAGTACACAAAACGGCTTGAACAAGCCAGATACTGCGTGTTGTACCGTTACAAGTGCGAAACTGCTATAATGTGATATTCTTGTTAAAGCGCATGCAAGCATCGTGAAACCTTAAAGAACGATGTCATTTAGCGAGATACAGCGTACTGTACTGCAATAAGTTGGTGAAAAACTGTGAGGTTATGCAAATATCGTAATTGTGAATGAAACAGTGTAATAGAGCGTTTTTCAATACAAGTACGAATGTTAGGTTAGGTTAAGGTATGAACCGTCGTAAAACCGCATTAAACAATGTCACCTAGTGAGATGCAGTGTTTTTCACCATTACAAGTCGGGAACTGCGATATCTAATGTGAAAGCGCTTGCAAACGTCGTTAGGTTAGGTTAGGTTAGGTTAGGTTAGGTTACGTTGGGTTAGGTTTGGTTAGGTTAGGTTATGTTAGGTTAGGTTGGGTTAGGTTAGGTTAGGTTAAGATATGAACCGCGCTAAAACCGCATTAAACAATGTCACTTAGTGAGATGCAGTGTTTCTCACCTTTACAAGTTGGGAACTGCTATATCTAATGTGAAAGCGCTTGAAACCGTCGTAATGTTGTAGAAAACAATGTAAAGTAGCGAGTAAAACGTTTTCTAACGATAGAAGTGCGAAGGTTATGTTAGGTTAGGTTAGTTTAAGCTAGGTAGCGTCGTGAAACTACCAAAAACGACGTCATCTAACGAGATAGTGTTGTTTTATTGCGAGTAATAAACTGCGATAGGTGAAAAGTTGTGAAAGCACACAAAACGGCATGAACAAGCCAAATACTGCGTGTTCTACCGTTACAAGTGCGAAACTGCTATATTGTGATATTCTCGTTAAAGCGCATGCAAGCATCGTGAAACCTTAAAGAACAATGTCATTTAGCGAGATACAGCGTTTTGTACGGCAATAAGTTGGTGAAAAACTGTGAGGTTATGCAAATATCGTAATTGTGAACGAAACAGTGTAATAGAGCGTTTTTCAATATAAGTACGAATGTTAGGTTAGGTTAAGATATGAACCGTCGTAAAACCGCATTAAACAATGTCACTTAGTGAGATGCAGTGTTTTTCACCATTACAAGTCGGGAACAGCGATATCTAATGTGAAAGCGCTTGCAAACGTCGTTAGGTTAGGTTAGGTTAGGTTAGGTTACGTTAGCTTAGGTTTGGTTAGGTTAGGTTAGGTTAGGTTATGTTAGGTTAGGTTGGGTTAGGTTAGGTTAGGTTACGTTAGGTTAAGGTATGAACCGTCGTAAAACCGCAATAAACAATGTCACTTAGTGAGATGCAGTGTTTTTCACCTTTACAAGTTGGGAACTGCGATATCTAATGTGAAAGCGCTTGAAACCGTCGTAATGTTGTAGAAAGCAATGTAAAGTAGCGAGTAAAACGTTTTCTAACGATAGAAGTGCGAAAGTTATGTTAGGTTGAGTTATGTTAGTTTAAGCTAGGTAGCGTCGTGAAACCACCAAAAATGACGTCATCTAACGAGATAGTGTTGTTTTATTGCGAGTACAAAACTGCGATAGGTAAAATGTTGTGAAAGCACACAAAACGGCATGAGCAAGCCAAATACTGCGTGTTGTACCGTTACAAGTGCGAAACTGCTATGTTGTGACATTATCGGTAAAGCGCATGCAAGTATAGTGAAACCTTAAAGAACGATGTCATTTAGCGAGATACAGCGTTGTGTACTGTAATAAGTTGGTGAGAAACTGTGAGGTCAAGCAAATATCGTAATTGTGAACGAAACAGTGTAATTGAGCGTCTTTAGATACAAGTGCGAATGTTAGGTTAGGTTGACATATCAACCGTCGTAAAACCGCATTAAACAATCTCACTTAGTGAGATGTAGTGTTTTTCAACATTACAAGTCGGGAACTACGATATCTAATGTGAAAGCGCATGAAACCGTCGTAATCTTGTAGAAAACATTGTAAAGTTGCGAATAAAACGTTTTCTAACGATAGAAGTGCGAAGGTTAGGTTAGGTTAGGTTAGGTTAAGCTAGGTAGCGCCGTGAAACTACCAAAAACGACGTCATCTAACGAGATAGTGTTGTTTTATTGCGAGTATTAAACTGCGATAGGTGAAATGTTGTGAAAGCACACAAAACGGAATGAACAAGCCAAATACTGCGTGTTCTACCGTTACAAGTGCGAAACTGCTATATTGTGATATTCTCGTTAAAGCGCATGCAAGCATCGTGAAACCTTAAAGAACAATGTCATTTAGTGAGATACAGCGTTCTGTACTGCAATAAGTTGGTGAAAAACTGTGAGGTTATGCAAATATCGTAATTGTGAACGAAACAGTGTAATAGAGCGTGTTTCAATACAAGTACGAATGTTAGGTTAGGTTAAGATATGAACCGTCGTAAAACCGCATTAAACAATGTCACTTAGTGAGATGCAGTGTTTTTCACCATTACAAGTCGGGAACTGCGATATCTAATGTGAAAGCGCTTGCAAACGTCGTTAGGTTAGGTTAGGTTAGGTTAGGTTAGGTTAGGTTAGGTTACGTTAGGTTAGGTTTGGTTAGGTTAGGTTAGGTTAGGTTAAGTTAGGTTATGTTAGGTTAGGTTGGGTTAGGTTAGGTTAGGTTAGGTTAGGTTAAGATATGAACCGCGCTAAAACCGTATTAAACAATGTCACTTAGTGAGATGCAGTGTTTTTCACCTTTACAAGATGAGAACTGCGATATCTAATGTGAAAGCGCTTGAAACCGTCGTAATGTTATAGAAGGCATTGTAAAGTAGCGAGTAAAACGTTTTCTAACGATAGAAGTGCGAAGGTTATGTTAGGTTATGTTAGTTTAAGCTAGGTAGCGTCGTGAAACCACCAAAAACGACGTCATTTAACGAGATAGTGTTGTTTTATTGCGAGTACGAAACTGCGATAGGTAAAATGTTGTGAAAGCACACAAAACGGCATGAATAAGCCAAATACTGCGTGTTGTACCGTTACAAGTGCGAAACTGCTATGTTGTGACATTCTCGGTAAAGCGCATGCAAGTATCATGAAACCTTAAAGAACGATGTCCTTTAGCGAGATACAGCGTTCTGTACTGTAATAAGTTGGTGAAAAACTGTGAGGTCAAGCAAATATCGTAATTGTGAACGAAACAGTGTAATTGAGCGTCTTTAGATACAAGTGCGAATGTTAGGTTAGGTTGACATATCAACCGTCGTAAAACCGCATTAAACAATCTCACTTAGTGAGATGTAGTGTTTTTCAACATTAGAAGTCGGGAACTACGATATCTAATGTGAAAGCGCATGAAACCGTCGTAATCTTGTAGAAAACATTGTAAAGTTGCGAATAAAACGTTTTCTAACGATAGAAGTGCGAAGGTTAGGTTAGGTTAGGTTAGGTTAAGCTAGGTAGCGTCGTGAAACTACCAAAAACGACGTCATCTAACGAGATAGTGTTGTTTTATTGCGAGTAATAAACTGCGATAGGTGAAATGTTGTGAAAGCACACAAAACGGAATGAACAAGCCAAATACTGCGTGTTCTACCGTTACAAGTGCGAAACTGCTATATTGTGATATTCTCGTTAAAGCGCATGCAAGCATCGTGAAACCTTAAAGAACAATGTCATTTAGCGAGATACAGCGTTCTGTACTGCAATAAGTTGGTGAAAAACTGTGAGGTTATGCAAATATCGTAATTGTGAACGAAACAGTGTAATAGAGCGTTTTTCAATACAAGTACGAATGTTAGGTTAGGTTAAGATATGAAATGTCGTAAAACCGCATTAAACAATGTCACTTAGTGAGATGCAGTGTTTTTCACCATTACAAGTCGGGAACTGCGATATCTAATGTGAAAGCGCTTGCAAACGTCGTTAGGTTAGGTTAGGTTAGGTTAGGTTAGGTTACGTTAGGTTAGGTTTGGTTAGGTTAGGTTAGGTTAGGTTAAGATATGAACCGCGCTAAAACCGCATTAAACAATGTCACTTAGTGAGATGCAGTGTTTTTCACCTTTACAAGATGATTACTGCGATATCTAATGTGAAAGCGCTTGAAACCGTCGTAATGTTATAGAAAGCATTGTAAAGTAGCGAGTAAAACGTTTTCTAACGATAGAAGTGCGAAGGTTATGTTAGGTTGAGTTATGTTAGTTTAAGCTTAGTAGCGTCGTGAAACCACCAAAAACGACGTCATTTAACGAGATAGTGTTGTTTTATTGCGAGTACGAAACTGCGATAGGTAAAATGTTGTGAAAGCACACAAAACGGCATGAACAAGCCAAATACTGCGTGTTGTACCGTTACAAGTGCGAAACTGCTATGTTGTGACATTCTCGGTAAAGCGCATGCAAGTATCATGAAACCTTAAAGAACGATGTCCTTTAGCGAGATACAGCGTTCTGTACTGTAATAAGTTGGTGAGAAACTGTGAGGTCAAGCAAATATCGTAATTGTGAACGAAACAGTGTAATTGAGCGTCTTTAGATACAAGTGCGAATGTTAGGTTAGGTTGACATATCAACCGTCGTAAAACCGCATTAAACAATCTCACTTAGTGAGATGTAGTGTTTTTCAACATTACAAGTCGGGAACTACGATATCTAATGTGAAAGCGCATGAAACCGTCGTAATCTTGTAGAAAACATTGTAAAGTTGCGAATAAAACGTTTTCTAACGATAGAAGTGCGAAGGTTAGGTTAGGTTAGGTTAGGTTAAGCTAGGTAGCGCCGTGAAACTACCAAAAACGACGTCATCTAACGAGATAGTGTTGTTTTATTGCGAGTATTAAACTGCGATAGGTGAAATGTTGTGAAAGCACACAAAACGGAATGAACAAGCCAAATACTGCGTGTTCTACCGTTACAAGTGCGAAACTGCTATATTGTGATATTCTCGTTAAAGCGCATGCAAGCATCGTGAAACCTTAAAGAACAATGTCATTTAGTGAGATACAGCGTTCTGTACTGCAATAAGTTGGTGAAAAACTGTGAGGTTATGCAAATATCGTAATTGTGAACGAAACAGTGTAATAGAGCGTGTTTCAATACAAGTACGAATGTTAGGTTAGGTTAAGATATGAACCGTCGTAAAACCGCATTAAACAATGTCACTTAGTGAGATGCAGTGTTTTTCACCATTACAAGTCGGGAACTGCGATATCTAATGTGAAAGCGCTTGCAAACGTCGTTAGGTTAGGTTAGGTTAGGTTAGGTTAGGTTAGGTTACGTTAGGTTAGGTTTGGTTAGGTTAGGTTAGGTTAGGTTAAGTTAGGTTATGTTAGGTTAGGTTGGGTTAGGTTAGGTTAGGTTAGGTTAGGTTAAGATATGAACCGCGCTAAAACCGTATTAAACAATGTCACTTAGTGAGATGCAGTGTTTTTCACCTTTACAAGATGAGAACTGCGATATCTAATGTGAAAGCGCTTGAAACCGTCGTAATGTTATAGAAAGCATTGTAAAGTAGCGAGTAAAACGTTTTCTAACGATAGAAGTGCGAAGGTTATGTTAGGTTATGTTAGTTTAAGCTAGGTAGCGTCGTGAAACCACCAAAAACGACGTCATTTAACGAGATAGTGTTGTTTTATTGCGAGTACGAAACTGCGATAGGTAAAATGTTGTGAAAGCACACAAAACGGCATGAATAAGCCAAATACTGCGTGTTGTACCGTTACAAGTGCGAAACTGCTATGTTGTGACATTCTCGGTAAAGCGCATGCAAGTATCATGAAACCTTAAAGAACGATGTCCTTTAGCGAGATACAGCGTTCTGTACTGTAATAAGTTGGTGAAAAACTGTGAGGTCATGCAAATATCGTAATTGTGAACGAAACAGTGTAATTGAGCGTCTTTAGATACAAGTGCGAATGTTAGGTTAGGTTGACATATCAACCGTCGTAAAACCGCATTAAACAATCTCACTTAGTGAGATGTAGTGTTTTTCAACATTAGAAGTCGGGAACTACGATATCTAATGTGAAAGCGCATGAAACCGTCGTAATCTTGTAGAAAACATTGTAAAGTTGCGAATAAAACGTTTTCTAACGATAGAAGTGCGAAGGTTAGGTTAGGTTAGGTTAGGTTAAGCTAGGTAGCGTCGTGAAACTACCAAAAACGACGTCATCTAACGAGATAGTGTTGTTTTATTGCGAGTAATAAACTGCGATAGGTGAAATGTTGTGAAAGCACACAAAACGGAATGAACAAGCCAAATACTGCGTGTTCGACCGTTACAAGTGCGAAACTGCTATATTGTGATATTCTCGTTAAAGCGCATGCAAGCATCGTGAAACCTTAAAGAACAATGTCATTTAGCGAGATACAGCGTTCTGTACTGCAATAAGTTGGTGAAAAACTGGGAGGTTATGCAAACATCGTAATTGTGAACAAAACAGTGTAATAGAGCGTTTTTCAATACAAGTACGAATGTTAGGTTAGGTTAAGATATGAACCGTCGTAAAACCGCATTAAACAATGTCACTTAGTGAGATGCAGTGTTTTTCACCATTACAAGTCGGGAACTGCGATATCTAATGTGAAAGCGCTTGCAAACGTCGTTAGGTTAGGTTAGGTTAGGTTAGGTTACGTTAGGTTAGGTTTGGTTAGGTTAGGTTAGGTTAGGTTAGGTTAGGTTATGTTAGGTTAGGTTGGGTTAGGTTAGGTTAGGTTAGGTTAAGATATGAACCGCGCTAAAACCGCATTAAACAATGTCACTTAGTGAGATGCAGTGTTTTTCACCTTTACAAGATGAGAACTGTGATATCTAATGTGAAAGCGCTTGAAACCGTCATACTGTTATAGAAAGCATTGTAAAGTAGCGAGTAAAACGTTTTCTAACGATAGAAGTGCGAAGGTTATGTTAGGTTATGTTAGTTTAAGCTAGGTAGCGTCGTGAAACCACCAAAAACGACGTCATTTAACGAGATAGTGTTGTTTTATTGCGAGTACGAAACTACGATAGGTAAAATGTTGTGAAAGCACACAAAACGGCATGAACAAGCCAAATACTGCGTGTTGTACCGTTACAAGTGCGAAACTGCTATGTTGTGACATTCTCGGTAAAGCGCATGCAAGTATCATGAAACCTAAAGGACAATGTCATTTAGCGAGATACAGCGTTCTGTACTGCAATGAGTTGGTGAAAAACTGGGAGGTTATGCAAACATCGTAATTGTGAACAAAACAGTGTAATAGAGCGTTTTTAGATACAAGTGCGAATGTTAGGTTAGGTTAAGATATGAACCGTCGTAAAACCGCATTAAACAATGTCAATTAGTGAGATGCAGTGTTTTTCACCATTAAAAGTGGGGAACTGCGATATCTAATGTGAAAGCGCTTGCAACCGTCGTTAGGTTAGGTTAGGTTAGGTTAGGTTAGGTTAGGTTAGGTTTGGTTAGGTTAGGTTAGGTTAGGTTAGATTAGGTTAGGTTGGGTTGAGTTGGGTTAGGTTAGGTTAGGTTAGGTTGGGTTAGGTTAGGTTAGGTTACGTTAGGTTAGGTTACGTTAGGTTAGGTTAGGTAAGGTTAGGTTAGGTTAGGTTAGGTTGGGTTGGGTGTTGTTGGGTTGGGTTGGGTTGGGTTAGGTTGGGTTAGGTTAGGTTAGGTTACGTTAGGTTAGGTTAGGTTAGGTTATGTTACGTTAGGTTATGTTAGGTTAGGTTAGGTTGCGTTAGGTTAGGTTAGGTCAGGTAAGGTTAGGTTACGTTAGAATAGGTTAGGTTAGGTTAGGTTACGTTAGGTTAGGTTAAGTTAGGTTAGGTTAGGTTTGGTTAGGTTAGGTTAGGTTAGGTTAGCTTAGGTTAGGTTAGGTTGGGTTGGGTTGGGTTAGGTTAGGTTGGGTTAGGTTAGGTTAGGTTAGGTTAGGTTGGGTTAGGTTAGTTTAGGTTAGGTTAGGTTAGGTTAGGTTGGGTTGGGTTGGCTTAGGTTAGGTTAGGGTGGTAAGGTTAGGTTAGGTTAGGTTAGGTTACGTTAGGTTAAGGTATGAACCGTCGTAAAACCGCATTAAACAATGTCACTTAGTGAGATGCAGTGTTTTTCACCTTTACAAGTTGGGAACTGTGATATCTAATGTGAAAGCGCTTGAAACCGTCGTAATGTTGTAGAAAGCAATGTAAAGTAGCGAGTAAAACGTTTTCTAACGATAGAAGTGCGAAAGTTATGTTAGGTTGAGTTATGTTAGTTTAAGCTAGGTAGCGTCGTGAACCTACCAAAAACAACGTCATCTAACGAGATAGTGTTGTTTTATTGCGAGTACGAAACTGCGATAGGTGAAATGTTGTGAAAGCACACAAAACGGCATGAACAAGCCAAATACTGCGTGTTGTACCGTTACAAGTGCGAAACGGCTATGTTGTGATATTCTCGTTAAAGCGCATGCAAGCATCGTGAAACCTTAAAGAACGATGTCATTTAGCGAGATACAGCGTTCTGTACTGCAATAAGTTGGTGAAAAACTATGAGGTTATGCAAATATCCTAATTGTGAACGAAACAGTGTAATAGAGCGTTTTTTAATACAAGTGCGAATGTTAGGTTAGGTTAAGATATGAACCGTCGTAAAACCGCATTAAACAATGTCACTTAGTGAGATGCAGTGTTTTTCACCATTACAAGTCGGGAACTGCGATATCTAATGTGAAAGCGCTTGAAACCGTCGTAATCTTGCAGAAAACATTGTAAAGTTGCGAGTAAAACGTTTTCTAACGATAGAAGTGCGAAGGTTAGCTCAAGTTATGTTAGTTTAGGCTATGTAGCGTCGTGAGACCACCAAAAACAACGTCATTTAACGAGATAGTGTTGTTTTATTGCGAGTACGAAACTGCGATAGGTAAAATGTTGTGAAAGCACACAAAACGGAATGAACAAGCCAAATACTGCGTGTTCTACCGTTACAAGTGCGAAACTGCTATATTGTGATATTCTCGTTAAAGCGCATGCAAGCATCGTGAAACCTTAAAGAACAATGTCATTTAGCGAGATACAGCGTTCTGTACTGCAATAAGTTGCTGAAAAACTGGGAGGTTATGCAAACATCGTAATTGTGAACAAAACAGTGTAATAGAGCGTTTTTCAATACAAGTACGAATGTTAGGTTAGGTTAAGATATGAACCGTCGTAAAACCGCATTAAACAATGTCACTTAGTGAGATGCAGTGTTTTTCACCATTACAAGTCGGGAACTGCGATATCTAATGTGAAAGCGCTTGCAAACGTCGTTAGGTTAGGTTAGGTTAGGTTAGGTTAGGTTACGTTAGGTTAGGTTAGGTTAGGTTAGGTTAGGTTATGTTAGGTTAGGTTGGGTTAGGTTAGGTTAGGTTAGGTTAGGTTAAGATATGAACCGCGCTAAAACCGCATTAAACAATGTCACTTAGTGAGATGCAGTGTTTTTCACCTTTACAAGATGAGAACTGCGATATCTAATGTGAAGGCGCTTGAAACCGTCGTAATGTTATAGAAAGCATTGTAAAGTAGCGAGTAAAACGTTTTCTAACGATAGAAGTGCGAAGGTTATGTTAGGTTATGTTAGTTTAAGCTAGGTAGCGTCGTGAAACCACCAAAAACGACGTCATTTAACGAGATAGTGTTGTTTTATTGCGAGTACGAAACTGCGATAGGTAAAATGTTGTGAAAGCACACAAAACGGCATGAACAAGCCAAATACTGCGTGTTGTACCGTTACAAGTGCGAAACTGCTATGTTGTGACATTCTCGGTAAAGCGCATGCAAGTATCATGAAACCTTAAAGAACGATGTCCTTTAGCGAGATACAGCGTTCTGTACTGTAATAAGTTGGTGAGAAACTGTGAGGTCAAGCAAATATCGTAATTGTGAACGAAACAGTGTAATTGAGCGTCTTTAGATACAAGTGCGAATGTTAGGTTAGGTTAAGATATGAACCGTCGTAAAACCGCATTAAACAATGTCAATTAGTGAGATGCAGTGTTTTTCACCATTAAAAGTGGGGAACTGCGATATCTAATGTGAAAGCGCTTGCAACCGTCGTTAGGTTAGGTTAGGTTAGGTTAGGTTAGGTTAGGTTTGGTTAGGTTAGGTTAGGTTAGGTTAGATTAGGTTAGGTTGGGTTGAGTTGGGTTAGGTTAGGTTAGGTTAGGTTAGGTTGGGTTAGGTTAGGTTAGGTTACGTTAGGTTAGGTTAGGTTACGTTAGGTTAGGTTAGGTTACGTTAGGTTAGGTTAGGTTAGGTAAGGATAATTTGGTTAGGTTAGGTAAGGTTAGGTTAGGTTAGGTTAGGTTGGGTTGGGTGTTGTTGGGTTGGGTTGGGTTAGGTTGGGTTAGGTTAGGTTAGGTTACGTTAGGTTAGGTTAGGTTAGGTTATGTTACGTTAGGTTATGTTAGGTTAGGTTAGGTTGCGTTAGGTTAGGTTAGGTCAGGTAAGGTTAGGTTACGTTAGAATAGGTTAGGTTAGGTTACGTTAGGTTAGGTTAAGTTAGGTTAGGTTAGGTTTGGTTAGGTTAGGTTAGGTTAGGTTAGCTTAGGTTAGGTTAGGTTGGGTTGGGTTGGGTTAGGTTAGGTTGGGTTAGGTTAGGTTAGGTTAGGTTGGGTTAGGTTAGTTTAGGTTAGGTTAGGTTAGGTTAGGTTGGGTTGGGTTGGCTTAGGTTAGGTTAGGGTGGTAAGGTTAGGTTAGGTTAGGTTAGGTTACGTTAGGTTAAGGTATGAACCGTCGTAAAACCGCATTAAACAATGTCACTTAGTGAGATGCAGTGTTTTTCACCTTTACAAGTTGGGAACTGTGATATCTAATGTGAAAGCGCTTGAAACCGTCGTAATGTTGTAGAAAGCAATGTAAAGTAGCGAGTAAAACGTTTTCTAACGATAGAAGTGCGAAAGTTATTTTAGGTTGAGTTATGTTATTTTAAGCTAGGTAGCGTCGTGAAACTACCAAAAACAACGTCATCTAACGAGATAGTGTTGTTTTATTGCGAGTACGAAACTGCGATAGGTGAAATGTTGTGAAAGCACACAAAACGGCATGAACAAGCCAAATACTGCGTGTTGTACCGTTACAAGTGCGAAACGGCTATGTTGTGATATTCTCGTTAAAGCGCATGCAAGCATCGTGAAACCTTAAAGAACGATGTCATTTAGCGAGATACAGCGTTCTGTACTGCAATAAGTTGGTGAAAAACTATGAGGTTATGCAAATATCCTAATTGTGAACGAAACAGAGTAATAGAGCGTTTTTTAATACAAGTGCGAATGTTAGGTTAGGTTAAGATATGAACCGTCGTAAAACCGCATTAAACAATGTCACTTAGTGAGATGCAGTGTTTTTCACCATTACAAGTCGGGAACTGCGATATCTAATGTGAAAGCGCATGAAACCGTCGTAATCTTGTAGAAAACATTGTAAAGTTGCGAGTAAAACGTTTTCTAACGATAGAAGTGCGAAGGTTAGCTTGAGTTATGTTAGTTTAAGCTATGTAGCGTCGTGAGACCACCAAAAACGACGTCATTTAACGAGATAGTGTTGTTTTATTGCGAGTACGAAACTGCGATAGGTAAAATGTTGTGAAAGCATACAAAACGGCATGAACAAGCCAAATACTGCGTGTTGTACCGTTACAAGTGCGAAACTGCTATGTTGTGACATTCTCGGTAAAGCGCATGCAAGTATCATGAAACCTTAAAGAACGATGTCCTTTAGCGAGATACAGCGTTCTGTACTGTAATAAGTTGGTGAGAAACTGTGAGGTCAAGCAAATATCGTAATTGTGAACGAAACAGTGTAATTGAGCGTCTTTAGATACAAGTGCGAATGTTAGGTTAGGTTGACATATCAACCGTCGTAAAACCGCATTAAACAATCTCACTTAGTGAGATGTATGTGAAAGCACACAAAACGGAATGAACAAGCCAAATACTGCGTGTTCTACCGTTACAAGTGCGAAACTGCTATATTGTGATATTCTCGTTAAAGCGCATGCAAGCATCGTGAAACCTTAAAGAACAATGTCATTTAGCAAGATACAGCGTTCTGTACTGCAATAAGTTGGTGAAAAACTGGGAGGTTATGCAAATATCGTAATTGTGAACAAAACAGTGTAATAGAGCGTTTTTAGATACAAGTGCGAATGTTAGGTTAGGTTAAGATATGAACCGTCGTAAAACCGCATTAAACAATGTCAATTAGTGAGATGCAGTGTTTTTCACCATTACAAGTCGGGAACTGCGATCTCTAATCTGAAAGCGCTTGCAAACGTCGTTAGGTTAGGTTAGGTTAGGTTAGGTTACGTTAGGTTAGGTTTGGTTAGGTTAGGTTAGGTTAGGTTAGGTTAGGTTAGGTTATGTTAGGTTAGGTTGGGTTAGGTTAGGTTAGGTTAGGTTAGGTTAAGATATGAACCGCGCTAAAACCGCATTAAACAATGTCACTTAGTGAGATGCAGTGTTTTTCACCTTTACAAGATGAGAACTGCGATATCTAATGTGAAAGCGCTTGAAACCGTCGTAATGTTATAGAAAGCATTGTAAAGTAGCGAGTAAAACGTTTTCTAACGATAGAAGTGCGAAGGTTATGTTAGGTTATGTTAGTTTAAGCTAGGTAGCGTCGTGAAACCACCAAAAACGACGTCATTTAACGAGATAGTGTTGTTTTATTGCGAGTACGAAACTGCGATAGGTAAAATGTTGTGAAAGCACACAAAACGGCATGAACAAGCCAAATACTGCGTGTTGTACCGTTACAAGTGCGAAACTGCTATGTTGTGACATTCTCGGTAAAGCGCATGCAAGTATCATGAAACCTTAAAGAACGATGTCCTTTAGCGAGATACAGCGTTCTGTACTGTAATAAGTTGGTGAGAAACTGTGAGGTCAAGCAAATATCGTAATTGTGAACGAAACAGTGTAATTGAGCGTCTTTAGATACAAGTGCGAATGTTAGGTTAGGTTGACATATCAACCGTCGTAAAACCGCATTAAACAATCTCACTTAGTGAGATGTAGTGTTTTTCAACATTAGAAGTCGGGAACTACGATATCTAATGTGAAAGCGCATGAAACCGTCGTAATCTTGTAGAAAACATTGTAAAGTTGCGAATAAAACGTTTTCTAGCGATAGAAGTGCGAAGGTTAGGTTAGGTTAGGTTAGGTTAAGCTAGGTAGCGTCGTGAAACTACCAAAAACGACGTCATCTAACGAGATAGTGTTGTTTTATTGCGAGTATTAAACTGCGATAGGTGAAATGTTGTGAAAGCACACAAAACGGAATGAACAAGCCAAATACTGCGTGTTCTACCGTTACAAGTGCGAAACTGCTATATTGTGATATTCTCGTTAAAGCGCATGCAAGCATCGTGAAACCTTAAAGAACAATGTCATTTAGCGAGATACAGCGTTCTGTACTGCAATAAGTTGGTGAAAAACTGGGAGGTTATGCAAACATCGTAATTGTGAACGAAACAGTGTAATTGAGCGTATTTAGATACAAGTGCGAATGTTAGGTTAGGTTGAGATATCAACCGTCGTAAAACCGCATTAAACAATGTCACTTAGTGAGATGTAGTGTTTTTCAACATTACAAGTCGGGAACTACGATATCTAATGTGAAAGCGCATGAAACCGTCGTAATGTTGTAGAAAGCAATGTAAAGTAGCGAGTAAAACGTTTTCTAACGATAGAAGTGCGAAGGTTATGTTAGGTTGAGTTATGTTAGTTTAAGCTACGTAGCGTCGTGAAACCACCAAAAACGACGTCATCTAACGAGATAGTGTTTTATTGCGAGTACGAAACTGCGATAGGTAAAATGTTGTGAAAGCACACAAAACGGCATGAACAAGCCAAATACTGCGTGTTGTACCGTTACAAGTGCGAAACTGCTATGTTGTGACATTCTCGGTAAAGCGCATGCAAGTATCGTGAAACCTTAAAGAACGATGTCATTTAGCGAGATACAGCGTTCTGTACTGTAATAAGTTGGTGAGAAACTGTGAGGTCAAGCAAATATCGTAATTGTGAACGAAACAGTGTAATTGAGCGTATTTAGATACAAGTGCGAATGTTAGGTTAGGTTGAGATATCAACCGTCGTAAAACCGCATTAAACAATGTCACTTAGTGAGATGTAGTGTTTTTCAACATTACAAGTCGGGAACTACGATATCTAATGTGAAAGCGCATGAAACTGTCGTAATCTTGTAGAAAACATTGTAAAGTTGCGAGTAAAACGTTTTCTAACGATAGAAGTGCGAAGGTTAGCTTGAGTTATGTTAGTTTAAGCTATGTAGCGTCGTGAGACCACCAAAAAGGACGTCATCTAACGAGATAGTGTTGTTTTCTTGCATGTACGAAACTGCAATAGGTGAAATGTTGTGAAAGTACACAAAACGGCTTGAACAAGCCAGATACTGCGTGTTGTACCGTTACAAGTGCGAAACTGCTATAATGTGATATTCTTGTTAAAGCGCATGCAAGCATCGTGAAACCGTAAAGAACGATGTCATTTAGCGAGATACAGCGTTCTGTACTGCAATAAGTTGGTGAAAAACTGTGAGGTTATGCAAATATCGTAATTGTGAATGAAACAGTGTAATAGAGCGTTTTTCAATACAAGTACGAATGTTAGGTTAGGTTAAGGTATGAACCGTCGTAAAACCGCATTAAACAATGTCACTTAGTGAGATGCAGTGTTTTTCACCATTACAAGTCGGGAACTGCGATATCTAATGTGAAAGCGCTTGCAAACGTCGTTAGGTTAGGTTAGGTTAGGTTAGGTTAGGTTAGGTTACGTTGGGTTAGGTTTGGTTAGGTTAGGTTATGTTAGGTTAGGTTGGGTTAGGTTAGGTTAGGTTAGGTTAAGATATGAACCGCGCTAAAACCGCATTAAACAATGTCACTTAGTGAGATGCAGTGTTTCTCACCTTTACAAGTTGGGAACTGCTATATCTAATGTGAAAGCGCTTGAAACCGTCGTAATGTTGTAGAAAGCAATGTAAAGTAGCGAGTAAAACGTTTTCTAACGATAGAAGTGCGAAGGTTATGTTAGGTTGAGTTATGTTAGTTTAAGCTAGGTAGCGTCGTGAAACCACCAAAAACGACGTCATCTAACGAGATAGTGTTGTTTTATTGCGAGTACGAAACTGCGATAGGTAAAATGTTGTGAAAGCACACAAAACGGCATGAACAAGCCAAATACTGCGTGTTGTACCTTTACAAGTGCGAAACTGCTATGTTGTGACATTCTCGGTAAAGCGCATGCATGTATCGTGATACCTTAAAGAACGATGTCATTTAGCGAGATACAGCGTTCTGTACTGTAATAAGTTGGTGAGAAACTGTGAGGTCAAGCAAATATCGTAATTGTGAACGAAACAGTGTAATTGAGCGTATTTAGATACAAGTGCGAATGTTAGGTTAGGTTGACAAATCAACCGTCGTAAAACCGCATTAAACAATGTCACTTAGTGAGATGTAGTGTTTTTCAACATTACAAGTCGGGAACTACGATATCTAATGTGAAAGCGCATGAAACCGTCGTAATCTTGTATAAAACATTGTAAAGTGGCGAGTAAAACGTTTTGTAACGATAGAAGTGCGAAGGTTAGGTTAGGTTAGGTTAGTTTAAGCTAGGTAGCGTCGTGAAACTACCAAAACGACGTCATCTAACTAGATAGTGTTGTTTTATTGCGAGTAATAAACTGCGATAGGTGAAAAGTTGTGAAAGCACACAAAACGGCATGAACAAGCCAAATACTGCGTGTTCTACCGTTACAAGTGCGAAACTGCTATATTGTGATATTCTCGTTAAAGCGCATGCAAGTATCATGAAACCTTAAAGAACGATGTCCTTTAGCGAGATACAGCGTTCTGTACTGTAATAAGTTGGTGAGAAACTGTGAGGTCAAGCAAATATCGTAATTGTGAACGAAACAGTGTAATTGAGCGTCTTTAGATACAAGTGCGAATGTTAGGTTAGGTTAAGATATGAACCGTCGTAAAACCGCATTAAACAATGTCACTTAGTGAGATGCAGTGTTTTTCACCATTACAAGTCGGGAACTGCGATATCTAATGTGAAAGCGCTTGCAAACGTCGTTAGGTTAGGTTAGGTTAGGTTAGGTTAGGTTACGTTAGGTTAGGTTTGGTTAGGTTAGGTTAGGTTAGGTTAAGTTAGGTTGTTAGGTTAGGTTGGGTTAGGTTAGGTTAGGTTAGGTTAGGTTAAGATATGAACCGCGCTAAAACCGTATTAAACAATGTCACTTAGTGAGATGCAGTGTTTTTCACCTTTACAAGATGAGAACTGCGATATCTAATGTGAAAGCGCTTGAAACCGTCGTAATGTTATAGAAAGCATTGTAAAGTAGCGAGTAAAACGTTTTCTAACGATAGAAGTGCGAAGGTTATGTTAGGTTATGTTAGTTTAAGCTAGGTAGCGTCGTGAAACCACCAAAAACGACGTCATTTAACGAGATAGTGTTGTTTTATTGCGAGTACGAAACTGCGATAGGTAAAATGTTGTGAAAGCACACAAAACGGCATGAATAAGCCAAATACTGCGTGTTGTACCGTTACAAGTGCGAAACTGCTATGTTGTGACATTCTCGGTAAAGCGCATGCAAGTATCATGAAACCTTAAAGAACGATGTCCTTTAGCGAGATACAGCGTTCTGTACTGTAATAAGTTGGTGAGAAACTGTGAGGTCAAGCAAATATCGTAATTGTGAACGAAACAGTGTAATTGAGCGTCTTTAGATACAAGTGCGAATGTTAGGTTAGGTTGACATATCAACCGTCGTAAAACCGCATTAAACAATGTCACTTAGTGAGATGCAGTGTTTTTCACCATTACAAGTCGGGAACAGCGATATCTAATGTGAAAGCGCTTGCAAACGTCGTTAGGTTAGGTTAGGTTAGGTTAGGTTAGGTTACGTTAGGTTAGGTTTGGTTAGGTTAGGTTAGGTTAGGTTATGTTAGGTTAGGTTGGGTTAGGTTAGGTTAGGTTACGTTAGGTTAAGGTATGAACCGTCGTAAAACCGCAATAAACAATGTCACTTAGTGAGATGCAGTGTTTTTCACCTTTACAAGTTGGGAACTGCGATATCTAATGTGAAAGCGCTTGAAACCGTCGTAATGTTGTAGAAAGCAATGTAAAGTAGCGAGTAAAACGTTTTCTAACGATAGAAGTGCGAAAGTTATGTTAGGTTGAGTTATGTTAGTTTAAGCTAGGTAGCGTCGTGAAACCACCAAAAACGACGTCATCTAACGAGATAGTGTTGTTTTATTGCGAGTACAAAACTGCGATAGGTAAAATGTTGTGAAAGCACACAAAACGGCATGAGCAAGCCAAATACTGCGTGTTGTACCGTTACAAGTGCGAAACTGCTATGTTGTGACATTATCGGTAAAGCGCATGCAAGTATAGTGAAACCTTAAAGAACGATGTCATTTAGCGAGATACAGCGTTGTGTACTGTAATAAGTTGGTGAGAAACTGTGAGGTCAAGCAAATATCGTAATTGTGAACGAAACAGTGTAATTGAGCGTCTTTAGATACAAGTGCGAATGTTAGGTTAGGTTGACAAATCAACCGTCGTAAAACCGCATTAAACAATGTCACTTAGTGAGATATAGTGTTTTTCAACATTACAAGTCGGGAACTACGATATCTAATGTGAAAGCGCATGAAACCGTCGTAATCTTGTAGAAAACATTGTAAAGTGGCGAGTAAAACGTTTTGTAACGATAGAAGTGCGAAGGTTAGGTTAGGTTAGGTTAGTTTAAGCTAGGTAGCGTCGTGAAACTACCAAAAACGACGTCATCTAACGAGATAGTGTTGTTTTATTGCGAGTATTAAACTGCGATAGGTGAAATGTTGTGAAAGCACATAAAACGGCATGAACAAGCCAAATACTGCGTGTTCTACCGTTACAAGTGCGAAACTGCTATATTGTGATATTCTCGTTAAAGCGCATGCAAGCATCGTGAAACCTTAAAGAACAATGTCATTTAGCGAGATACAGCGTTCTGTACTGCAATAAGTTGGTGAAAAACTGTGAGGTTATGCAAATATCGTAATTGTGAACGAAACAGTGTAATAGAGCGTTTTTCAATACAAGTACGAATGTTAGGTTAGGTTAAGATATGAAATGTCGTAAAACCGCATTAAACAATGTCACTTAGTGAGATGCAGTGTTTTTCACCATTACAAGTCGGGAACTGCGATATCTAATGTGAAAGCGCTTGCAAACGTCGTTAGGTTAGGTTAGGTTAGGTTAGGTTAGGTTACGTTAGGTTAGGTTTGGTTAGGTTAGGTTAGGTTAGGTTATGTTAGGTTAGGTTGGGTTAGGTTAGGTTAGGTTAGGTTAGGTTAAGATATGAACCGCGCTAAAACCGCATTAAACAATGTCACTTAGTGAGATGCAGTGTTTTTCACCTTTACAAGATGATTACTGCGATATCTAATGTGAAAGCGCTTGAAACCGTCGTAATGTTATAGAAAGCATTGTAAAGTAGCGAGTAAAACGTTTTCTAACGATAGAAGTGCGAAGGTTATGTTAGGTTGAGTTATGTTAGTTTAAGCTTGGTAGCGTCGTGAAACCACCAAAAACGACGTCATTTAACGAGATAGTGTTGTTTTATTGCGAGTACGAAACTGCGATAGGTAAAATGTTGTGAAAGCACACAAAACGGCATGAACAAGCCAAATACTGCGTGTTGTACCGTTACAAGTGCGAAACTGCTATGTTGTGACATTCTCGGTAAAGCGCATGCAAGTATCATGAAACCTTAAAGAACGATGTCCTTTAGCGAGATACAGCGTTCTGTACTGTAATAAGTTGGTGAGAAACTGTGAGGTCAAGCAAATATCGTAATTGTGAACGAAACAGTGTAATTGAGCGTCTTTAGATACAAGTGCGAATGTTAGGTTAGGTTGACATATCAACCGTCGTAAAACCGCATTAAACAATCTCACTTTGTGAGATGTAGTGTTTTTCAACATTACAAGTCGGGAACTACGATATCTAATGTGAAAGCGCATGAAACCGTCGTAATCTTGTAGAAAACATTGTAAAGTTGCGAATAAAACGTTTTCTAACGATAGAAGTGCGAAGGTTAGGTTAGGTTAGGTTAGGTTAAGCTAGGTAGCGCCGTGAAACTACCAAAAACGACGTCATCTAACGAGATAGTGTTGTTTTATTGCGAGTATTAAACTGCGATAGGTGAAATGTTGTGAAAGCACACAAAACGGAATGAACAAGCCAAATACTGCGTGTTCTACCGTTACAAGTGCGAAACTGCTATATTGTGATATTCTCGTTAAAGCGCATGCAAGCATCGTGAAACCTTAAAGAACAATGTCATTTAGTGAGATACAGCGTTCTGTACTGCAACAAGTTGGTGAAAAACTGTGAGGTTATGCAAATATCGTAATTGTGAACGAAACAGTGTAATAGAGCGTGTTTCAATACAAGTACGAATGTTAGGTTAGGTTAAGATATGAACCGTCGTAAAACCGCATTAAACAATGTCACTTAGTGAGATGCAGTGTTTTTCACCATTACAAGTCGGGAACTGCGATATCTAATGTGAAAGCGCTTGCAAACGTCGTTAGGTTAGGTTAGGTTAGGTTAGGTTAGGTTAGGTTAGGTTACGTTAGGTTAGGTTTGGTTAGGTTAGGTTAGGTTAGGTTAAGTTAGGTTGTTAGGTTAGGTTGGGTTAGGTTAGGTTAGGTTAGGTTAGGTTAAGATATGAACCGCGCTAAAACCGTATTAAACAATGTCACTTAGTGAGATGCAGTGTTTTTCACCTTTACAAGATGAGAACTGCGATATCTAATGTGAAAGCGCTTGAAACCGTCGTAATGTTATAGAAAGCATTGTAAAGTAGCGAGTAAAACGTTTTCTAACGATAGAAGTGCGAAGGTTATGTTAGGTTATGTTAGTTTAAGCTAGGTAGCGTCGTGAAACCACCAAAAACGACGTCATTTAACGAGATAGTGTTGTTTTATTGCGAGTACGAAACTGCGATAGGTAAAATGTTGTGAAAGCACACAAAACGGCATGAATAAGCCAAATACTGCGTGTTGTACCGTTACAAGTGCGAAACTGCTATGTTGTGACATTCTCGGTAAAGCGCATGCAAGTATCATGAAACCTTAAAGAACGATGTCCTTTAGCGAGATACAGCGTTCTGTACTGTAATAAGTTGGTGAGAAACTGTGAGGTCAAGCAAATATCGTAATTGTGAACGAAACAGTGTAATTGAGCGTCTTTAGATACAAGTGCGAATGTTAGGTTAGGTTGACATATCAACCGTCGTAAAACCGCATTAAACAATCTCACTTAGTGAGATGTAGTGTTTTTCAACATTAGAAGTCGGGAACTACGATATCTAATGTGAAAGCGCATGAAACCGTCGTAATCTTGCAGAAAACATTGTAAAGTTGCGAATAAAACATTTTCTAACGATAGAAGTGCGAAGGTTAGGTTAGGTTAGGTTAGGTTAAGCTAGGTAGCGTCGTGAAACTACCAAAAACGACGTCATCTAACGAGATAGTGTTGTTTTATTGCGAGTATTAAACTGCGATAGGTGAAATGTTGTGAAAGCACACAAAACGGAATGAACAAGCCAAATACTGCGTGTTCTACCGTTACAAGTGCGAAACTGCTATATTGTGATATTCTCGTTAAAGCGCATGCAAGCATCGTGAAACCTTAAAGAACAATGTCATTTAGCGAGATACAGCGTTCTGTACTGCAATGAGTTGGTGAAAAACTGGGAGGTTATGCAAACATCGTAATTGTGAACAAAACAGTGTAATAGAGCGTTTTTAGATACAAGTGCGAATGTTAGGTTAGGTTAAGATATGAACCGTCGTAAAACCGCATTAAACAATGTCAATTAGTGAGATGCAGTGTTTTTCACCATTAAAAGTGGGGAACTGCGATATCTAATGTGAAAGCGCTTGCAACCGTCGTTAGGTTAGGTTAGGTTAGGTTAGGTTAGGTTAGGTTAGGTTAGGTTAGGTTTGGTTAGGTTAGGTTAGTCTAGGTTAGATTAGGTTAGGTTGGGTTGAGTTGGGTTAGGTTAGGTTAGGTTAGGTTGGGTTAGGTTAGGTTAGGTTACGTTAGGTTAGGTTACGTTAGGTTAGGTTAGGTTAGGTAAGGATAATTTGGTTAGGTTAGGTAAGGTTAGGTTAGGTTAGGTTAGGTTGGGTTGGGTGTTGTTGGGTTGGGTTGGGTTGGGTTAGGTTGGGTTAGGTTAGGTTAGGTTACGTTAGGTTAGGTTAGGTTAGGTTATGTTACGTTAGGTTATGTTAGGTTAGGTTAGGTTGCGTTAGGTTAGGTTAGGTCAGGTAAGGTTAGGTTACGTTAGAATAGGTTAGGTTAGGTTAGGTTACGTTAGGTTAGGTTAAGTTAGGTTAGGTTAGGTTTGGTTAGGTTAGGTTAGGTTAGGTTAGCTTAGGTTAGGTTAGGTTGGGTTGGGTTGGGTTAGGTTAGGTTGGGTTAGGTTAGGTTAGGTTAGGTTAGGTTGGGTTAGGTTAGTTTAGGTTAGGTTAGGTTAGGTTAGGTTGGGTTGGGTTGGCTTAGGTTAGGTTAGGGTGGTAAGGTTAGGTTAGGTTAGGTTAGGTTACGTTAGGTTAAGGTATGAACCGTCGTAAAACCGCATTAAACAATGTCACTTAGTGAGATGCAGTGTTTTTCACCTTTACAAGTTGGGAACTGTGATATCTAATGTGAAAGCGCTTGAAACCGTCGTAATGTTGTAGAAAGCAATGTAAAGTAGCGAGTAAAACGTTTTCTAACGATAGAAGTGCGAAAGTTATGTTAGGTTGAGTTATGTTAGTTTAAGCTAGGTAGCGTCGTGAACCTACCAAAAACAACGTCACCTAACGAGATAGTGTTGTTTTATTGCGAGTACGAAACTGCGATAGGTGAAATGTTGTGAAAGCACACAAAACGGCATGAACAAGCCAAATACTGCGTGTTGTACCGTTACAAGTGCGAAACGGCTATGTTGTGATATTCTCGTTAAAGCGCATGCAAGCATCGTGAAACCTTAAAGAACGATGTCATTTAGCGAGATACAGCGTTCTGTACTGCAATAAGCTGGTGAAAAACTATGAGGTTATGCAAATATCCTAATTGTGAACGAAACAGTGTAATAGAGCGTTTTTTAATACAAGTGCGAATGTTAGGTTAGGTTAAGATATGAACCGTCGTAAAACCGCATTAAACAATGTCACTTAGTGAGATGCAGTGTTTTTCACCATTACAAGTCGGGAACTGCGATATCTAATGTGAAAGCGCTTGAAACCGTCGTAATCTTGTAGAAAACATTGTAAAGTTGCGAGTAAAACGTTTTCTAACGATAGAAGTGCGAAGGTTAGCTTAAGTTATGTTAGTTTAGGCTATGTAGCGTCGTGAGACCACCAAAAACGACGTCATTTAACGAGATAGTGTTGTTTTATTGCGAGTACGAAACTGCGATAGGTAAAATGTTGTGAAAGCACACAAAACGGAATGAACAAGCCAAATACTGCGTGTTCTACCGTTACAAGTGCGAAACTGCTATATTGTGATATTCTCGTTAAAGCGCATGCAAGCATCGTGAAACCTTAAAGAACAATGTCATTTAGCGAGATACAGCGTTCTGTACTGCAATAAGTTGGTGAAAAACTGGGAGGTTATGCAAACATCGTAATTGTGAACAAAACAGTGTAATAGAGCGTTTTTCAATACAAGTACGAATGTTAGGTTAGGTTAAGATATGAACCGTCGTAAAACCGCATTAAACAATGTCGCTTAGTGAGATGCAGTGTTTTTCACCCTTACAAGTCGGGAACTGCGATATCTAATGTGAAAGCGCTTGCAAACGTCGTTAGGTTAGGTTAGGTTAGGTTAGGTTAGGTTACGTTAGGTTAGGTTAGGTTAGGTTAGGTTATGTTAGGTTAGGTTGGGTTAGGTTAGGTTAGGTTAGGTTAGGTTAAGATATGAACCGCGCTAAAACCGCATTAAACAATGTCACTTAGTGAGATGCAGTGTTTTTCACCTTTACAAGATGAGAACTGCGATATCTAATGTGAAGGCGCTTGAAACCGTCGTAATGTTATAGAAAGCATTGTAAAGTAGCGAGTAAAACGTTTTCTAACGATAGAAGTGCGAAGGTTATGTTAGGTTATGTTAGTTTAAGCTAGGTAGCGTCGTGAAACCACCAAAAACGACGTCATTTAACGAGATAGTGTTGTTTTATTGCGAGTACGAAACTGCGATAGGTAAAATGTTGTGAAAGCACACAAAACGGCATGAACAAGCCAAATACTGCGTGTTGTACCGTTACAAGTGCGAAACTGCTATGTTGTGACATTCTCGGTAAAGCGCATGCAAGTATCATGAAACCTTAAAGAACGATGTCCTTTAGCGAGATACAGCGTTCTGTACTGTAATAAGTTGGTGAGAAACTGTGAGGTCAAGCAAATATCGTAATTGTGAACGAAACAGTGTAATGGAGCGTCTTTAGATACAAGTGCGAATGTTAGGTTAGGTTAAGATATGAACCGTCGTAAAACCGCATTAAACAATGTCAATTAGTGAGATGCAGTGTTTTTCACCATTAAAAGTGGGGAACTGCGATATCTAATGTGAAAGCGCTTGCAACCGTCGTTAGGTTAGGTTAGGTTAGGTTAGGTTAGGTTAGGTTTGGTTAGGTTAGGTTAGGTTAGGTTAGATTAGGTTAGGTTGGGTTGAGTTGGGTTAGGTTAGGTTAGGTTAGGTTAGGTTGGGTTAGGTTAGGTTAGGTTACGTTAGGTTAGGTTAGGTTACGTTAGGTTAGGTTAGGTTACGTTAGGTTAGGTTAGGTTAGGTAAGGATAATTTGGTTAGGTTAGGTAAGGATAATTTGGTTAGGTTAGGTAAGGTTAGGTTAGGTTAGGTTAGGTTGGGTTGGGTGTTGTTGGGTTGGGTTGGGTTAGGTTGGGTTAGGTTAGGTTAGGTTACGTTAGGTTAGGTTAGGTTAGGTTATGTTACGTTAGGTTATGTTAGGTTAGGTTAGGTTGCGTTAGGTTAGGTCAGGTAAGGTTAGGTTACGTTAGAATAGGTTAGGTTAGGTTAGGTTACGTTAGGTTAGGTTAAGTTAGGTTAGGTTAGGTTTGGTTAGGTTAGGTTAGGTTAGGTTAGCTTAGGTTAGGTTAGGTTGGGTTGGGTTGGGTTAGGTTAGGTTGGGTTAGGTTAGGTTAGGTTAGGTTGGGTTAGGTTAGTTTAGGTTAGGTTAGGTTAGGTTAGGTTAGGTTAGGTTGGGTTGGGTTGGCTTAGGTTAGGTTAGGGTGGTAAGGTTAGGTTAGGTTAGGTTAGGTTACGTTAGGCTAAGGTATGAACCGTCGTAAAACCGCATTAAACAATGTCACTTAGTGAGATGCAGTGTTTTTCACCTTTACAAGTTGGGAACTGTGATATCTAATGTGAAAGCGCTTGAAACCGTCGTAATGTTGTAGAAAGCAATGTAAAGTAGCGAGTAAAACGTTTTCTAACGATAGAAGTGCGAAAGTTATGTTAGGTTGAGTTATGTTATTTTAAGCTAGGTAGCGTCGTGAAACTACCAAAAACAACGTCATCTAACGAGATAGTGTTGTTTTATTGCGAGTACGAAACTGCGATAGGTGAAATGTTGTGAAAGCACACAAAACGGCATGAACAAGCCAAATACTGCGTGTTGTACCGTTACAAGTGCGAAACGGCTATGTTGTGATATTCTCGTTAAAGCGCATGCAAGCATCGTGAAACCTTAAAGAACGATGTCATTTAGCGAGATACAGCGTTCTGTACTGCAATAAGTTGGTGAAAAACTATGAGGTTATGCAAATATCCTAATTGTGAACGAAACAGAGTAATAGAGCGTTTTTAATACAAGTGCGAATGTTAGGTTAGGTTAAGATATGAACCGTCGTAAAACCGCATTAAACAATGTCACTTAGTGAGATGCAGTGTTTTTCACCATTACAAGTCGGGAACTGCGATATCTAATGTGAAAGCGCATGAAACCGTCGTAATCTTGTAGAAAACATTGTAAAGTTGCGAGTAAAACGTTTTCTAACGATAGAAGTGCGAAGGTTAGCTTGAGTTATGTTAGTTTAAGCTATGTAGCGTCGTGAGACCACCAAAAACGACGTCATTTAACGAGATAGTGTTGTTTTATTGCGAGTACGAAACTGCGATAGGTAAAATGTTGTGAAAGCATACAAAACGGCATGAACAAGCCAAATACTGCGTGTTGTACCGTTACAAGTGCGAAACTGCTATGTTGTGACATTCTCGGTAAAGCGCATGCAAGTATCATGAAACCTTAAAGAACGATGTCCTTTAGCGAGATACAGCGTTCTGTACTGTAATAAGTTGGTGAGAAACTGTGAGGTCAAGCAAATATCGTAATTGTGGACGAAACAGTGTAATTGAGCGTCTTTAGATACAAGTGCGAATGTTAGGTTAGGTTGACATATCAACCGTCGTAAAACCGCATTAAACAATCTCACTTAGTGAGACGTATGTGAAAGCACACAAAACGGAATGAACAAGCCAAATACTGCGTGTTCTACCGTTACAAGTGCGAAACTGCTATATTGTGATATTCTCGTTAAAGCGCATGCAAGCATCGTGAAACCTTAAAGAACAATGTCATTTAGCAAGATACAGCGTTCTGTACTGCAATAAGTTGGTGAAAAACTGGGAGGTTATGCAAATATCGTAATTGTGAACAAAACAGTGTAATAGAGCGTTTTTAGATACAAGTGCGAATGTTAGGTTAGGTTAAGATATGAACCGTCGTAAAACCGCATTAAACAATGTCAATTAGTGAGATGCAGTGTTTTTCACCATTACAAGTCGGGAACTGCGATATCTAATGTGAAAGCGCTTGCAAACGTCGTTAGGTTAGGTTAGGTTAGGTTAGGTTACGTTAGGTTAGGTTTGGTTAGGTTAGGTTAGGTTAGGTTAGGTTATGTTAGGTTAGGTTGGGTTAGGTTAGGTTAGGTTAGGTTAGGTTAAGATATGAACCGCGCTAAAACCGCATTAAACAATGTCACTTAGTGAGATGCAGTGTTTTTCACCTTTACAAGATGAGAACTGCGATATCTAATGTGAAAGCGCTTGAAACCGTCGTAATGTTATAGAAAGCATTGTAAAGTAGCGAGTAAAACGTTTTCTAACGATAGAAGTGCGAAGGTTATGTTAGGTTATGTTAGTTTAAGCTAGGTAGCGTCGTGAAACCACCAAAAACGACGTCATTTAACGAGATAGTGTTGTTTTATTGCGAGTACGAAACTGCGATAGGTAAAATGTTGTGAAAGCACACAAAACGGCATGAACAAGCCAAATACTGCGTGTTGTATCGTTACAAGTGCGAGACTGCTATGTTGTGACATTCTCGGTAAAGCGCATGCAAGTATCATGAAACCTTAAAGAACGATGTCCTTTAGCGAGATACAGCGTTCTGTACTGTAATAAGTTGGTGAGAAACTGTGAGGTCAAGCAAATATCGTAATTGTGAACGAAACAGTGTAATTGAGCGTCTTTAGATACAAGTGCGAATGTTAGGTTAGGTTGACATATCAACCGTCGTAAAACCGCATTAAACAATCTCACTTAGTGAGATGTAGTGTTTTTCAACATTAGAAGTCGGGAACTACGATATCTAATGTGAAAGCGCATGAAACCGTCGTAATCTTGTAGAAAACATTGTAAAGTTGCGAATAAAACGTTTTCTAACGATAGAAGTGCGAAGGTTAGGTTAGGTTAGGTTAGGTTAAGCTAGGTAGCGTCGTGAAACTACCAAAAACGACGTCATCTAACGAGATAGTGTTGTTTTATTGCGAGTATTAAACTGCGATAGGTGAAATGTTGTGAAAGCACACAAAACGGAATGAACAAGCCAAATACTGCGTGTTCTACCGTTACAAGTGCGAAACTGCTATATTGTGATATTCTCGTTAAAGCGCATGCAAGCATCGTGAAACCTTAAAGAACAATGTCATTTAGCGAGATACAGCGTTCTGTACTGCAATAAGTTGGTGAAAAACTGGGAGGTTATGCAAACATCGTAATTGTGAACAAAACAGTGTAATAGAGCGTTTTTCAATACAAGTACGAATGTTAGGTTAGGTTAAGATATGAACCGTCGTAAAACCGCATTAAACAATGTCACTTAGTGAGATGCAGTGTTTTTCACCATTACAAGTCGGGAACTGCGATATCTAATGTGAAAGCGCTTGCAAACGTCGTTAGGTTAGGTTAGGTTAGGTTAGGTTACGTTAGGTTAGGTTTGGTTAGGTTAGGTTAGGTTAGGTTAGGTTATGTTAGGTTAGGTTGGGTTAGGTTAGGTTAGGTTAGGTTAGGTTAAGATATGAACCGCGCTAAAACCGCATTAAACAATGTCACTTAGTGAGATGCAGTGTTTTTCACCTTTACAAGATGAGAACTGCGATATCTAATGTGAAAGCGCTTGAAACCGTCGTAATGTTATAGAAAGCATTGTAAAGTAGCGAGTAAAACGTTTTCTAACGATAGAAGTGCGAAGGTTATGTTAGGTTATGTTAGTTTAAGCTAGGTAGCGTCGTGAAACCACCAAAAACGACGTCATTTAACGAGATAGTGTTGTTTTATTGCGAGTACGAAACTGCGATAGGTAAAATGTTGTGAAAGCACACAAAACGGCATGAACAAGCCAAATACTGCGTGTTGTATCGTTACAAGTGCGAGACTGCTATGTTGTGACATTCTCGGTAAAGCGCATGCAAGTATCATGAAACCTTAAAGAACGATGTCCTTTAGCGAGATACAGCGTTCTGTACTGTAATAAGTTGGTGAGAAACTGTGAGGTCAAGCAAATATCGTAATTGTGAACGAAACAGTGTAATTGAGCGTCTTTAGATACAAGTGCGAATGTTAGGTTAGGTTGACATATCAACCGTCGTAAAACCGCATTAAACAATCTCACTTAGTGAGATGTAGTGTTTTTCAACATTAGAAGTCGGGAACTACGATATCTAATGTGAAAGCGCATGAAACCGTCGTAATCTTGTAGAAAACATTGTAAAGTTGCGAATAAAACGTTTTCTAACGATAGAAGTGCGAAGGTTAGGTTAGGTTAGGTTAGGTTAAGCTAGGTAGCGTCGTGAAACTACCAAAAACGACGTCATCTAACGAGATAGTGTTGTTTTATTGCGAGTATTAAACTGCGATAGGTGAAATGTTGTGAAAGCACACAAAACGGAATGAACAAGCCAAATACTGCGTGTTCTACCGTTACAAGTGCGAAACTGCTATATTGTGATATTCTCGTTAAAGCGCATGCAAGCATCGTGAAACCTTAAAGAACAATGTCATTTAGCGAGATACAGCGTTCTGTACTGCAATAAGTTGGTGAAAAACTGGGAGGTTATGCAAACATCGTAATTGTGAACAAAACAGTGTAATAGAGCGTTTTTCAATACAAGTACGAATGTTAGGTTAGGTTAAGATATGAACCGTCGTAAAACCGCATTAAACAATGTCACTTAGTGAGATGCAGTGTTTTTCACCATTACAAGTCGGGAACTGCGATATCTAATGTGAAAGCGCTTGCAAACGTCGTTAGGTTAGGTTAGGTTAGGTTAGGTTACGTTAGGTTAGGTTTGGTTAGGTTAGGTTAGGTTAGGTTAGGTTATGTTAGGTTAGGTTGGGTTAGGTTAGGTTAGGTTAGGTTAGGTTAAGATATGAACCGCGCTAAAACCGCATTAAACAATGTCACTTAGTGAGATGCAGTGTTTTTCACCTTTACAAGATGAGAACTGCGATATCTAATGTGAAAGCGCTTGAAACCGTCGTAATGTTATAGAAAGCATTGTAAAGTAGCGAGTAAAACGTTTTCTAACGATAGAAGTGCGAAGGTTATGTTAGGTTATGTTAGTTTAAGCTAGGTAGCGTCGTGAAACCACCAAAAACGACGTCATTTAACGAGATAGTGTTGTTTTATTGCGAGTACGAAACTGCGATAGGTAAAATGTTGTGAAAGCACACAAAACGGCATGAACAAGCCAAATACTGCGTGTTGTACCGTTACAAGTGCGAAACTGCTATGTTGTGACATTCTCGGTAAAGCGCATGCAAGTATCATGAAACCTTAAAGAACGATGTCCTTTAGCGAGATACAGCGTTCTGTACTGTAATAAGTTGGTAAGAAACTGTGAGGTCAAGCAAATATCGTAATTGTGAACGAAACAGTGTAATTGAGCGTCTTTAGATACAAGTGCGAATGTTAGGTTAGGTTGACATATCAACCGTCGTAAAACCGCATTAAACAATCTCACTTAGTGAGATGTAGTGTTTTTCACCATTAAAAGTGGGGAACTGCGAT
>NC_134704.1:223856220-223858720 GCF_043290135.1 Rhipicephalus microplus
TAGGTTAGGTTAGGTTACGTTAGGTTATGTTAGGTTAGGTTAGGTTGCGTTAGGTTAGGTTAGGTCAGGTAAGGTTAGGTTACGTTAGAATAGGTTAGGTTAGGTTAGGTTACGTTAGGTTAGGTTAAGTTAGGTTAGGTTAGGTTTGGTTAGGTTAGGTTAGGTTAGGTTAGCTTAGGTTAGGTTAGGTTGGGTTGGGTTGGGTTAGGTTAGGTTGGGTTAGGTTAGGTTAGGTTAGGTTAGGTTGGGTTAGGTTAGTTTAGGTTAGGTTAGGTTAGGTTAGGTTGGGTTGGGTTGGCTTAGGTTAGGTTAGGGTGGTAAGGTTAGGTTAGGTTAGGTTAGGTTACGTTAGGTTAAGGTATGAACCGTCGTAAAACCGCATTAAACAATGTCACTTAGTGAGATGCAGTGTTTTTCACCTTTACAAGTTGGGAACTGTGATATCTAATGTGAAAGCGCTTGAAACCGTCGTAATGTTGTAGAAAGCAATGTAAAGTAGCGAGTAAAACGTTTTCTAACGATAGAAGTGCGAAAGTTATGTTAGGTTGAGTTATGTTAGTTTAAGCTAGGTAGCGTCGTGAAACTACCAAAAACAACGTCATCTAACGAGATAGTGTTGTTTTATTGCGAGTACGAAACTGCGATAGGTGAAATGTTGTGAAAGCACACAAAACGGCATGAACAAACCAAATACTGCGTGTTGTACCGTTACAAGTGCGAAACTGCTATGTTGTGATATTCTCGTTAAAGCGCATGCAAGCATCGTGAAACCTTAAAGAACGATGTCATTTAGCGAGATACAGCGTTCTGTACTGCAATAAGTTGGTGAAAAACTGTGAGGTTATGCAAATATCCTAATTGTGAACGAAACAGTGTAATAGAGCGTTTTTTAATACAAGTGCGAATGTTAGGTTAGGTTGAGATATCAACCGTCGTAAAACCGCATTAAACAATGTCACTTAGTGAGATGTAGTGTTTTTCAACATTACAAGTCGGGAACTACGATATCTAATGTGAAAGCGCTTGAAACCGTCGTAATGTTATAGAAAGCATTGTAAAGTAGCGAGTAAAACGTTTTCTAACGATAGAAGTGCGAAGGTTATGTTAGGTTATGTTAGTTTAAGCTAGGTAGCGTCGTGAAACCACCAAAAACGACGTCATTTAACGAGATAGTGTTGTTTTATTGCGAGTACGAAACTGCGATAGGTAAAATGTTGTGAAAGCACACAAAACGGCATGAACAAGCCAAATACTGCGTGTTGTACCGTTACAAGTGCGAAACTGCTATGTTGTGACATTCTCGGTAAAGCGCATGCAAGTATCATGAAACCTTAAAGAACGATGTCCTTTAGCGAGATACAGCGTTCTGTACTGTAATAAGTTGGTGAGAAACTGTGAGGTCAAGCAAATATCGTAATTGTGAACGAAACAGTGTAATTGAGCGTCTTTAGATACAAGTGCGAATGTTAGGTTAGGTTGACATATCAACCGTCGCAAAACCGCATTAAACAATCTCACTTAGTGAGATGTAGTGTTTTTCAACATTAGAAGTCGGGAACTACGATATCTAATGTGAAAGCGCATGAAACCGTCGTAATCTTGTAGAAAACATTGTAAAGTTGCGAATAAAACGTTTTCTAACGATAGAAGTGCGAAGGTTAGGTTAGGTTAGGTTAGGTTAAGCTAGGTAGCGTCGTGAAACTACCAAAAACGACGTCATCTAACGAGATAGTGTTGTTTTATTGCGAGCATTAAACTGCGATAGGTGAAATGTTGTGAAAGCACACAAAACGGAATGAACAAGCCAAATACTGCGTGTTCTACCGTTACAAGTGCGAAACTGCTATATTGTGATATTCTCGTTAAAGCGCATGCAAGCATCGTGAAACCTTAAAGAACAATGTCATTTAGCGAGATACAGCGTTCTGTACTGCAATAAGTTGGTGAAAAACTGGGAGGTTATGCAAACATCGTAATTGTGAACAAAACAGTGTAATAGAGCGTTTTTAGATACAAGTGCGAATGTTAGGTTAGGTTAAGATATGAACCGTCGTAAAACCGCATTAAACAATGTCAATTAGTGAGATGCAGTGTTTTTCACCATTAAAAGTGGGGAACTGCGATATCTAATGTGAAAGCGCTTGCAACCGTCGTTAGGTTAGGTTAGGTTAGGTTAGGTTAGGTTAGGTTTGGTTAGGTTAGGTTAGGTTAGGTTAGATTAGGTTAGGTTGGGTTGAGTTGGGTTAGGTTAGGTTAGGTTAGGTTGGGTTAGGTTAGGTTAGGTTACGTTAGTTTAGGTTAGGTTACGTTAGGTTAGGTTAGGTTACGTTAGGTTAGGTTAGGTTAGGTAAGGATAATTTGGTTAGGTTAGGTAAGGTTATGTTAGGTTAGGTTAGGTTGGGTTGGGTGTTGTTGGGTTGGGTTGGGTTGGGTTAGGTTGGGTTAGGTTAGGTTAGGTTACGTTAGGTTAGGTTAGGTTAGGTTACGTTAGGTTATGTTA
>NC_134704.1:223861220-223866220 GCF_043290135.1 Rhipicephalus microplus
AAACTGCAATAGGTGAAATGTTGTGAAAGTACACAAAACGGCTTGAACAAGCCAGATACTGCGTGTTGTACCGTTACAAGTGCGAAACTGCTTTATTGCGATATTCTCGTTAAAGCGCATGCAAGTATCGTGAAACCTTAAAGAACGATGTCATTTAGCGAGATACAGCGTTCTGTACTGTAATAAGTTGGTGAGAAACTGTGAGGTCAAGCAAATATCGTAATTGTGAACGAAACAGTGTAATTGAGCGTATTTAGATACAAGTGCGAATGTTAGGTTAGGTTGAGATATCAACCGTCGTAAAACCGCATTAAACAATGTCACTTAGTGAGATGTAGTGTTTTTCAACATTACAAGTCGGGAACTACGATATCTAATGTGAAAGCGCATGAAACCGTCGTAATGTTGTAGAAAGCAATGTAAAGTAGCCAGTAAAACGTTTTCTAACGATAGAAGTGCGAAGGTTATGTTAGGTTGAGTTATGTTAGTTTAAGCTACGTAGCGTCGTGAAACCACCAAAAACGACGTCATCTAACGAGATAGTGTTGTTTTATTGCGAGTACGAAACTGCGATAGGTAAAATGTTGTGAAAGCACACAAAACGGCATGAACAAGCCAAATACTGCGTGTTGTACCGTTACAAGTGCGAAACTGCTATGTTGTGACATTCTCGGTAAAGCGCATGCAAGTATCGTGAAACCTTAAAGAACGATGTCATTTAGCGAGATACAGCGTTCTGTACTGTAATAAGTTGGTGAGAAACTGTGAGGTCAAGCAAATATCGTAATTGTGAACGAAACAGTGTAATTGAGCGTATTTAGATACAAGTGCGAATGTTAGGTTAGGTTGAGATATCAACCGTCGTAAAACCGCATTAAACAATGTCACTTAGTGAGATGTAGTGTTTTTCAACATTACAAGTCGGGAACTACGATATCTAATGTGAAAGCGCATGAAACCGTCGTAATCTTGTAGAAAACATTGTAAAGTTGCGAATAAAACGTTTTCTAACGATAGAAGTGCGAAGGTTAGGTTAGGTTAGGTTAGGTTAAGCTAGGTAGCGTGGTGAAACTACCAAAAACGACGTCATCTAACGAGATAGTGTTGTTTTATTGCGAGTATTAAACTGCGATAGGTGAAATGTTGTGAAAGCACACAAAACGGAATGAACAAGCCAAATACTGCGTGTTCTACCGTTACAAGTGCGAAACTGCTATATTGTGATATTCTCGTTAAAGCGCATGCAAGCATCGTGAAACCTTAAAGAACAATGTCATTTAGCGAGATACAGCGTTCAGTACTGCAATAAGTTGGTGAAAAACTGGGAGGTTATGCAAACATCGTAATTGTGAACAAAACAGTGTAATAGAGCGTTTTTCAATACAAGTACGAATGTTAGGTTAGGTTAAGATATGAACCGTCGTAAAACCGCATTAAACAATGTCACTTAGTGAGATGCAGTGTTTTTCACCATTACAAGTCGGGAACTGCGATATCTAATGTGAAAGCGCTTGCAAACGTCGTTAGGTTAGGTTAGGTTAGGTTAGGTTACGTTAGGTTAGGTTTGGTTAGGTTAGGTTAGGTTAGGTTAGGTTAGGTTAGGTTATGTTAGGTTAGGTTGGGTTAGGTTAGGTTAGGTTAGGTTAGGTTAGGTTAAGATATGAACCGCGCTAAAACCGCATTAAACAATGTCACTTAGTGAGATGCAGTGTTTTTCACCTTTACAAGATGAGAACTGCGATATCTAATGTGAGAGCGCTTGAAACCGTCGTAATGTTATAGAAAGCATTGTAAAGTAGCGAGTAAAACGTTTTCTAACGATAGAAGTGCGAAGGTTATGTTAGGTTATGTTAGTTTAAGCTAGGTAGCGTCGTGAAACCACCAAAAACGACGTCATTTAACGAGATAGTGTTGTTTTATTGCGAGTACGAAACTGCGATAGGTAAAATGTTGTGAGAGCACACAAAACGGCATGAACAAGCCAAATACTGCGTGTTGTACCGTTACAAGTGCGAAACTGCTATGTTGTGACATTCTCGGTAAAGCGCATGCAAGTATCATGAAACCTTAAACAACGATGTCCTTTAGCGAGATACAGCGTTCTGTACTGTAATAAGTTGGTGAGAAACTGTGAGGTCAAGCAAATATCGTAATTGTGAACGAAACAGTGTAATTGAGCGTCTTTAGATACAAGTGCGAATGTTAGGTTAGGTTGACATATCAACCGTCGCAAAACCGCATTAAACAATCTCACTTAGTGAGATGTAGTGTTTTTCAACATTAGAAGTCGGGAACTACGATATCTAATGTGAAAGCGCATGAAACCGTCGTAATCTTGTAGAAAACATTGTAAAGTTGCGAATAAAACGTTTTCTAACGATAGAAGTGCGAAGGTTAGGTTAGGTTAGGTTAGGTTAAGCTAGGTAGCGTCGTGAAACTACCAAAAACGACGTCATCTAACGAGATAGTGTTGTTTTATTGCGAGTATTAAACTGCGATAGGTGAAATGTTGTGAAAGCACACAAAACGGAATGAACAAGCCAAATACTGCGTGTTCTACCGTTACAAGTGCGAAACTGCTATATTGTGATATTCTCGTTAAAGCGCATGCAAGCATCGTGAAACCTTAAAGAACAATGTCATTTAGCGAGATACAGCGTTCTGTACTGCAATAAGTTGGTGAAAAACTGGGAGGTTATGCAAACATCGTAATTGTGAACAAAACAGTGTAATAGAGCGTTTTTAGATACAAGTGCGAATGTTAGGTTAGGTTAAGATATGAACCGTCGTAAAACCGCATTAAACAATGTCAATTAGTGAGATGCAGTGTTTTTCACCATTAAAAGTGGGGAACTGCGATATCTAATGTGAAAGCGCTTGCAACCGTCGTTAGGTTAGGTTAGGTTAGGTTAGGTTAGGTTAGGTTTGGTTAGGTTAGGTTAGGTTAGGTTAGATTAGGTTAGGTTGGGTTGAGTTGGGTTAGGTTAGATTAGGTTAGGTTAGGTTAGGTTAGGTTACGTTAGGTTAGGTTAGGTTACGTTAGGTTAGGTTAGGTTAGGTAAGGATAATTTGGTTAGGTTAGGTAAGGTTATGTTAGGTTAGGTTAGGTTGGGTTGGGTGTTGTTGGGTTGGGTTGGGTTGGGTTAGGTTGGGTTAGGTTAGGTTAGGTTACGTTAGGTTAGGTTAGGTTAGGTTAGGTTACGTTAGGTTATGTTAGGTTAGGTTAGGTTACGTTAGGTTAGGTTAAGTTAGGTTAGGTTAGGTTTGGTTAGGTTAGGTTAGGGTAGGTTAGCTTAGGTTAGGTTAGGTTGGGTTGGGTTGGGTTAGGTTAGGTTGGGTTAGGTTAGGTTAGGTTAGGTTAGGTTCGGTTAGGTTAGTTTAGGTTAGGTAGGGTAGGTTAGGTTGGGTTGGGTTGGCTTAGGTTAGGTTAGGGTGGTAAGGTTAGGTTAGGTTAGGTTAGGTTACGTTAGGTTAAGGTATGAACCGTCGTAAAACCGCATTAAACAATGTCACTTAGTGAGATGCAGTGTTTTTCACCTTTACAAGTTGGGAACTGTGATATCTAATGTGAAAGCGCTTGAAACCGTCGTAATGTTGTAGAAAGCAATGTAAAGTAGCGAGTAAAACGTTTTCTAACGATAGAAGTGCGAAAGTTATGTTAGGTTGAGTTATGTTAGTTTAAGCTAGGTAGCGTCGTGAAACTACCAAAAACAACGTCATCTAACGAGATAGTGTTGTTTTATTGCGAGTACGAAACTGCGATAGGTGAAATGTTGTGAAAGCACACAAAACGGCATGAACAAGCCAAATACTGCGTGTTGTACTGTTACAAGTGCGAAACTGCTATGTTGTGACATTCTCGGTAAAGCGCATGCAAGTATCATGAAACCTTAAAGAACGATGTCCTTTAGCGAGATACAGCGTTCTGTACTGCAATAAGTTGGTGAAAAACTGGGAGGTTATGCAAATATCGTAATTGTGAACAAAACAGTGTAATAGAGCGTTTTTAGATACAAGTGCGAATGTTAGGTTAGGTTAAGATATGAACCGTCGTAAAACCGCATTAAACAATGTCAATTAGTGAGATGCAGTGTTTTTCACCATTAAAAGTGGGGAACTGCGATATCTAATGTGAAAGCGCTTGCAACCGTCGTTAGGTTAGGTTAGGTTAGGTTTGGTTAGGTTAGGTTATGTTAGGTTAGATTAGGTTAGGTTGGGTTGAGTTGGGTTAGGTTAGGTTAGGTTAGGTTAGGTTGGGTTAGGTTAGGTTAGGTTAGGTTACGTTAGGTTAGGTTAGGTAACGTTAGGTTAGGTTAGGTTAGGTTACGTTAGGTTAGGTTAGGTTAGGTAAGGATAATTTGGTTAGGTTAGGTAAGGTTAGGTTAGGTTAGGTTAGGTTGGGTTGGGTGTTGTTGGGTTGGGTTGGGTTGGGTTAGGTTGGGTTAGGTTAGGTTAGGTTACGTTAGGTTAGGTTAGGTTAGGTTAGGTTACGTTAGGTTATGTTAGGTTAGGTTAGGTTGCGTTAGGTTAGGTTAGGTCAGGTAAGGTTAGGTTACGTTAGAATAGGTTAGGTTAGGTTAGGTTACATTAGGTTAGGTTAAGTTAGGTTAGGTTAGGTTTGGTTAGGTTAGGTTAGGTTGGCTTAGGTTAGGTTAGGTTGGGTTGGGTTGGGTTAGGTTGGGTTAGGTTAGGTTAGGTTAGGTTAGGTTAGGTTGGGTTAGGTTAGTTTAGGTTAGGTTAGGTTAGGTTAGGTTGGGTTGGGTTGGCTTAGGTTAGGTTAGGGTGATAAGGTTAGGTTAGGTTAGGTTACGTTAGGTTAAGGTATGAACCGTCGTAAAACCGCATTAAACAATGTCACTTAGTGAGATGCAGTGTTTTTCACCTTTACAAGTTGGGAACTGTGATATCTAATGTGAAAGCGCTTGAAACCGTCGTAATGTTGTAGAAACAATGTAAAGTAGCGAGTAAAACGTTTTCTAACGATAGAAGTGCGAAAGTTA
>NC_134704.1:223871220-223901220 GCF_043290135.1 Rhipicephalus microplus
AAATACTGCGTGTTCTACCGTTACAAGTGCGAAACTGCTATATTGTGATATTCTCGTTAAAGCGCATGCAAGCATCGTGAAACCTTAAAGAACAATGTCATTTAGCGAGATACAGCGTTCAGTACTGCAATAAGTTGGTGAAAAACTGGGAGGTTATGCAAACATCGTAATTGTGAACAAAACAGTGTAATAGAGCGTTTTTCAATACAAGTACGAATGTTAGGTTAGGTTAAGATATGAACCGTCGTAAAACCGCATTAAACAATGTCAATTAGTGAGATGCAGTGTTTTTCACCATTAAAAGTGGGGAACTGCGATATCTAATGTGAAAGCGCTTGCAACCGTCGTTAGGTTAGGTTAGGTTAGGTTAGGTTAGGTTAGGTTTGGTTAGGTTAGGTTAGGTTAGGTTAGATTAGGTTAGGTTGGGTTGAGTTGGGTTAGGTTAGGTTAGGTTAGGTTAGGTTGGGTTAGGTTAGGTTAGGTTACGTTAGGTTAGGTTAGGTTACGTTAGGTTAGGTTAGGTTACGTTAGGTTAGGTTAGGTTAGGTAAGGATAATTTGGTTAGGTTAGGTAAGGTTATGTTAGGTTAGGTTAGGTTGGGTTGGGTGTTGTTGGGTTGGGTTGGGTTGGGTTAGGTTCGGTTAGGTTACGTTAGGTTAGGTTAGGTTAGGTTACGTTAGGTTATGTTAGGTTAGGTTAGGTTGCGTTAGGTTAGGTTAGGCCAGGTAAGGTTAGGTTACGTTAGAATAGGTTAGGTTAGGTTAGGTTACGTTAGGTTAGGTTAAGTTAGGTTAGGTTAGGTTTGGTTAGGTTAGGTTAGCTTAGGTTAGGTTAGCTTGGGTTGGGTTGGGTTAGGTTAGGTTGGGTTAGGTTAGGTTAGGTTAGGTTAGGTTGGGTTAGGTTAGTTTAGGTTAGGTTAGGTTAGGTTAGGTTGGGTTGGGTTGGCTTAGGTTAGGTTAGGGTGGTAAGGTTAGGTTAGGTTAGGTTAGGTTACGTTAGGTTAAGGTATGAACCGTCGTAAAACCGCATTAAACAATGTCACTTAGTGAGATGCAGTGTTTTTCACCTTTACAAGTTGGGAACTGTGATATCTAATGTGAAAGCGCTTGAAACCGTCGTAATCTTGTAGAAAACATTGTAAAGTTGCGAATAAAACGTTTTCTAACGATAGAAGTGCGAAGGTTAGGTTAGGTTAGGTTAGGTTAAGCTAGGTAGCGTCGTGAAACTACCAAAAACGACGTCATCTAACGAGATAGTGTTGTTTGATTGCGAGTATTAAACTGCGATAGGTGAAATGTTGTGAAAGCACACAAAACGGAATGAACAAGCCAAATACTGCGTGTTCTACCGTTACAAGTGCGAAACTGCTATATTGTGATATTCTCGTTAAAGCGCATGCAAGCATCGTGAAACCTTAAAGAACAATGTCATTTAGCGAGATACAGCGTTCTGTACTGCAATAAGTTGGTGAAAAACTGGGAGGTTATGCAAACATCGTAATTGTGAACAAAACAGTGTAATAGAGCGTTTTTAGATAAAAGTGCGAATGTTAGGTTAGGTTAAGATATGAACCGTCGTAAAACCGCATTAAACAATGTCAATTAGTGAGATGCAGTGTTTTTCACCATTAAAAGTGGGGAACTGCGATATCTAATGAGAAAGCGCTTGCAACCGTCGTTAGGTTAGGTTAGGTTAGGTTAGGTTAGGTTAGGTTAGGTTTGGTTAGGTTAGGTTAGGTTAGGTTAGATTAGGTTAGGTTGGGTTGAGTTGGGTTAGGTTAGGTTAGGTTAGGTTGGGTTAGGTTAGGTTAGGTTACGTTAGGTTAGGTTAGGTTACGTTAGGTTAGGTTAGGTTAGGTAAGGATAATTTGGTTAGGTTAGGTAAGGTTATGTTAGGTTAGGTTAGGTTGGGTTGGGTGTTGTTGGGTTGGGTTGGGTTGGGTTAGGTTGGGTTAGGTTAGGTTAGGTTACGTTAGGTTAGGTTAGGTTAGGTTAGGTTACGTTAGGTTATGTTAGGTTAGGTTAGGTTGCGTTAGGTTAGGTTAGGTCAGGTAAGGTTAGGTTACGTTAGAATAGGTTAGGTTAGGTTAGGTTACGTTAGGTTAGGTTAAGTTAGGTTAGGTTAGGTTTGGTTAGGTTAGGTTATGTTAGGTTAGATTAGGTTAGGTTGGGTTGAGTTGGGTTAGGTTAGGTTAGGTTAGGTTTGGTTGGGTTAGGTTAGGTTAGGTTAGGTTACGTTAGGTTAGGTTAGGTAACGTTAGGTTAGGTTAGGTTAGGTTACGTTAGGTTAGGTTAGGTTAGGTAAGGATAATTTGGTTAGGTTAGGTAAGGTTAGGTTAGGTTAGGTTAGGTTGGGTTGGGTGTTGTTGGGTTGGGTTGGGTTGGGTTAGGTTGGGTTAGGTTAGGTTAGGTTACGTTAGGTTAGGTTAGGTTAGGTTAGGTTACGTTAGGTTATGTTAGGTTAGGTTAGGTTGCGTTAGGTTAGGTTAGGTCAGGTAAGGTTAGGTTACGTTAGAATAGGTTAGGTTAGGTTAGGTTACGTTAGGTTAGGTTAAGTTAGGTTAGGTTAGGTTTGGTTAGGTTAGGTTAGGTTAGCTTAGGTTAGGTTAGGTTGGGTTGGGTTGGGTTAGGTTGGGTTAGGTTAGGTTAGGTTAGGTTAGGTTGGGTTAGGTTAGTTTAGGTTAGGTTAGGTTAGGTTAGGTTGGGTTGGGTTGGCTTAGGTTAGGTTAGGGTGATAAGGTTAGGTTAGGTTAGGTTACGTTAGGTTAAGGTATGAACTGTCGTAAAACCGCATTAAACAATGTCACTTAGTGAGATGCAGTGTTTTTCACCTTTACAAGTTGGGAACTGTGATATCTAATGTGAAAGCGCTTGAAACCGTCGTAATGTTGTATAAAGCAACGTAAAGTAGCGAGTAAAACGTTTTCTAACGATAGAAGTGCGAAAGTTAGGTTGAGTTATGTTAGTTTAAGCTAGGTAGCGTCGTGAAACTACCAAAAACAACGTCATCTAACGAGATAGTGTTGTTTTATTGCGAGTACGAAACTGCGATAGGTGAAATGTTGTGAAAGCACACAAAACGGCATGAACAAACCAAATACTGCGTGTTGTACCGTTACAAGTGCGAAACTGCTATGTTGTGATATTCTCGTTAAAGCGCATGCAAGCATCGTGAAACCTTAAAGAACGATGTCATTTAGCGAGATACAGCGTTCTGTACTGCAATAAGTTGGTGAAAAACTGTGAGGTTATGCAAATATCCTAATTGTGAACGAAACAGTGTAATAGAGCGTTTTTTAATACAAGTGCGAATGTTAGGTTAGGTTAAGATATGAACCGTCGTAAAACCGCATTAAACAATGTCACTTAGTGAGATGCAGTGTTTTTCACCATTACAAGTCGGGAACTGCGATATCTAATGTGAAAGCGCATGAAACCGTCGTAATCTTGTAGAAAACATTGTAAAGTTGCGAGTAAAACGTTTTCTAACGATAGAAGTGCGAAGGTTAGCTTGAGTTATGTTAGTTTAAGCTATGTAGCGTCGTGAGACCACCAAAAAGGACGTCATCTAACGAGATAGTGTTGTTTTATTGCATGTACGAAACTGCAATAGGTGAAATGTTGTGAAAGTACACAAAACGGCTTGAACAAGCCAGATACTGCGTGTTGTACCGTTACAAGTGCGAAACTGCTTTATTGCGATATTCTCGTTAAAGCGCATGCAAGTATCGTGAAACCTTAAAGAACGATGTCATTTAGCGAGATACAGCGTTCTGTACTGTAATAAGTTGGTGAGAAACTGTGAGGTCAAACAAATATCGTAATTGTGAACGAAACAGTGTAATTGAGCGTATTTAGATACAAGTGCGAATGTTAGGTTAGGTTGAGATATCAACCGTCGTAAAACCGCATTAAACAATGTCACTTAGTGAGATGTAGTGTTTTTCAACATTACAAGTCGGGAACTACGATATCTAATGTGAAAGCGCATGAAACCGTCGTAATGTTGTAGAAAGCAATGTAAAGTAGCGAGTAAAACGTTTTCTAACGATAGAAGTGCGAAGGTTATGTTAGGTTGAGTTATGTTAGTTTAAGCTACGTAGCGTCGTGAAACCACCAAAAACGACGTCATCTAACGAGATAGTGTTGTTTTATTGCGAGTACGAAACTGCGATAGGTAAAATGTTGTGAAAGCACACAAAACGGCATGAACAAGCCAAATACTGCGTGTTGTACCGTTACAAGTGCGAAACTGCTATGTTGTGACATTCTCGGTAAAGCGCATGCAAGTATCATGAAACCTTAAAGAACGATGTCCTTTAGCGAGATACAGCGTTCTGTACTGCAATAAGTTGGTGAAAAACTGGGAGGTTATGCAAATATCGTAATTGTGAACAAAACAGTGTAATAGAGCGTTTTTAGATACAAGTGCGAATGTTAGGTTAGGTTAAGATATGAACCGTCGTAAAACCGCATTAAACAATGTCAATTAGTGAGATGCAGTGTTTTTCACCATTAAAAGTGGGGAACTGCGATATCTAATGTGAAAGCGCTTGCAACCGTCGTTAGGTTAGGTTAGGTTAGGTTAGGTTAGGTTTGGTTAGGTTAGGTTATGTTAGGTTAGATTAGGTTAGGTTGGGTTGAGTTGGGTTAGGTTAGGTTAGGTTAGGTTAGGTTAAGATATGAACCGCGCTAAAACCGCATTAAACAATGTCACTTAGTGAGATGCAGTGTTTTTCACCTTTACAAGATGAGAACTGCGATATCTTATGTGAAAGCGCTTGAAACCGTCGTAATGTTATGGAAAGCATTGTAAAGTAGCGAGTAAAACGTTTTCTAACGATAGAAGTGCGAAGGTTATGTTAGGTTATGTTAGTTTAAGCTAGGTAGCGTCGTGAAACCACCAAAAACGACGTCATTTAACGAGATAGTGTTGTTTTATTGCGAGTACGAAACTGCGATAGGTAAAATGTTGTGAAAGCACACAAAACGGCATGAACAAGCCAAATACTGCGTGTTGTACCGTTACAAGTGCGCAACTGCTATGTTGTGACATTCTCGGTAAAGCGCATGCAAGTATCATGAAACCTTAAAGAACGATGTCCTTTAGCGAGATACAGCGTTCTGTACTGTAATAAGTTGGTGAGAAACTGTGAGGTCAAGCAAATATCGTAATTGTGAACGAAACAGTGTAATTGAGCGTCTTTAGATACAAGTGCGAATGTTAGGTTAGGTTGACATATCAACCGTCGCAAAACCGCATTAAACAATCTCACTTAGTGAGATGTAGTGTTTTTCAACATTAGAAGTCGGGAACTACGATATCTAATGTGAAAGCGCATGAAACCGTCGTAATCTTGTAGAAAACATTGTAAAGTTGCGAATAAAACGTTTTCTAACGATAGAAGTGCGAAGGTTAGGTTAGGTTAGGTTAGGTTAAGCTAGGTAGCGTCGTGAAACTACCAAAAACGACGTCATCTAACGAGATAGTGTTGTTTTATTGCGAGTATTAAACTGCGATAGGTGAAATGTTGTGAAAGCACACAAAACGGAATGAACAAGCCAAATACTGCGTGTTCTACCGTTACAAGTGCGAAACTGCTATATTGTGATATTCTCGTTAAAGCGCATGCAAGCATCGTGAAACCTTAAAGAACAATGTCATTTAGCGAGATACAGCGTTCTGTACTGCAATAAGTTGGTGAAAAACTGGGAGGTTATGCAAACATCGTAATTGTGAACAAAACAGTGTAATAGAGCGTTTTTAGATACAAGTGCGAATGTTAGGTTAGGTTAAGATATGAACCGTCGTAAAACCGCATTAAACAATGTCAATTAGTGAGATGCAGTGTTTTTCACCATTAAAAGTGGGGAACTGCGATATCTAATGTGAAAGCGCTTGCAACCGTCGTTAGGTTAGGTTAGGTTAGGTTAGGTTAGGTTAGGTTAGGTTTGGTTAGGTTAGGTTAGGTTAGGTTAGATTAGGTTAGGTTGGGTTGAGTTGGGTTAGGTTAGGTTAGGTTAGGTTAGGTTGGGTTAGGTTAGGTTAGGTTACGTTAGGTTAGGTTAGGTTACGTTAGGTTAGGTTAGGTTACGTTAGGTTAGGTTAGGTTAGGTAAGGATAATTTGGTTAGGTTAGGTAAGGTTATGTTAGGTTAGGTTAGGTTGGGTTGGGTGTTGTTGGGTTGGGTTGGGTTGGGTTAGGTTCGGTTAGGTTACGTTAGGTTAGGTTAGGTTAGGTTACGTTAGGTTATGTTAGGTTAGGTTAGGTTGCGTTAGGTTAGGTTAGGCCAGGTAAGGTTAGGTTACGTTAGAATAGGTTAGGTTAGGTTAGGTTACGTTAGGTTAGGTTAAGTTAGGTTAGGTTAGGTTTGGTTAGGTTAGGTTAGCTTAGGTTAGGTTAGCTTGGGTTGGGTTGGGTTAGGTTAGGTTGGGTTAGGTTAGGTTAGGTTAGGTTAGGTTGGGTTAGGTTAGTTTAGGTTAGGTTAGGTTAGGTTAGGTTGGGTTGGGTTGGCTTAGGTTAGGTTAGGGTGGTAAGGTTAGGTTAGGTTAGGTTAGGTTACGTTAGGTTAAGGTATGAACCGTCGTAAAACCGCATTAAACAATGTCACTTAGTGAGATGCAGTGTTTTTCACCTTTACAAGTTGGGAACTGTGATATCTAATGTGAAAGCGCTTGAAACCGTCGTAATGTTGTAGAAAGCAATGTAAAGTAGCGAGTAAAACGTTTTCTAACGATAGAAGTGCGAAAGTTATGTTAGGTTGAGTTATGTTAGTTTAAGCTAGGTAGCGTCGTGAAACTACCAAAAACGACGTCATCTAACGAGAGAGTGTTGTTTTATTGCGAGTACGAAACTGCGATAGGTGAAATGTTGTGAAAGCACACAAAACGGCATGAACAAACCAAATACTGCGTGTTGTACCGTTACAAGTGCGAAACTGCTATGTTGTGACATTCTCGGTAAAGCGCATGCAAGTATCGTGAAACCTTAAAGAACGATGTCATTTAGCGAGATACAGCGTTCTGTACTGTAATAAGTTGGTGAGAAACTGTGAGGTCAAGCAAATATCGTAATTGTGAACGAAACAGTGTAATTGAGCGTATTTAGATACAAGTGCGAATGTTAGGTTAGGTTGAGATATCAACCGTCGTAAAACCGCATTAAACAATGTCACTTAGTGAGATGTAGTGTTTTTCAACATTACAAGTCGGGAACTACGATATCTAATGTGAAAGCGCATGGAACCGTCGTAATCTTGTAGAAAACATTGTAAAGTTGCGAATAAAACGTTTTCTAACGATAGAAGTGCGAAGGTTAGGTTAGGTTAGGTTAGGTTAAGCTAGGTAGCGTGGTGAAACTACCAAAAACGACGTCATCTAACGAGATAGTGTTGTTTTATTGCGAGTATTAAACTGCGATAGGTGAAATGTTGTGAAAGCACACAAAACGGAATGAACAAGCCAAATACTGCGTGTTCTACCGTTACAAGTGCGAAACTGCTATATTGTGATATTCTCGTTAAAGCGCATGCAAGCATCGTGAAACCTTAAAGAACAATGTCATTTAGCGAGATACAGCGTTCTGTACTGCAATAAGTTGGTGAAAAACTGGGAGGTTATGCAAACATCGTAATTGTGAACAAAACAGTGTAATAGAGCGTTTTTCAATACAAGTACGAATGTTAGGTTAGGTTAAGATATGAACCGTCGTAAAACCGCATTAAACAATGTCACTTAGTGAGATGCAGTGTTTTTCACCATTACAAGTCGGGAACTGCGATATCTAATGTGAAAGCGCTTGCAAACGTCGTTAGGTTAGGTTAGGTTAGGTTACGTTAGGTTAGGTTTGGTTAGGTTAGGTTAGGTTAGGTTATGTTAGGTTAGGTTGGGTTAGGTTAGGTTAGGTTAGGTTAAGATATGAACCGCGCTAAAACCGCATTAAACAATGTCACTTAGTGAGATGCAGTGTTTTTCACCTTTACAAGATGAGAACTGCGATATCTAATGTGAAAGCGCTTGAAACCGTCGTAATGTTATAGAAAGCATTGTAAAGTAGCGAGTAAAACGTTTTCTAACGATAGAAGTGCGAAGGTTATGTTAGGTTATGTTAGTTTAAGCTAGGTAGCGTCGTGAAACCACCAAAAACAACGTCATTTAACGAGATAGTGTTGTTTTATTGCGAGTACGAAACTGCGATAGGTAAAATGTTGTGAAAGCACACAAAACGGCATGAACAAGCCAAATACTGCGTGTTGTACCGTTACAAGTGCGAAACTGCTATGTTGTGACATTCTCGGTAAAGCGCATGCAAGTATCATGAAACCTTAAAGAACGATGTCCTTTAGCGAGATACAGCGTTCTGTACTGTAATGAGTTGGTGAGAAACTGTGAGGTCAAGCAAATATCGTAATTGTGAACGAAACAGTGTAATTGAGCGTCTTTAGATACAAGTGCGAATGTTAGGTTAGGTTGACATATCAACCGTCGCAAAACCGCATTAAACAATCTCACTTAGTGAGATGTAGTGTTTTTCAACATTAGAAGTCGGGAACTACGATATCTAATGTGAAAGCGCATGAAACCGTCGTAATCTTGTAGAAAACATTGTAAAGTTGCGAATAAAACGTTTTCTAACGATAGAAGTGCGAAGGTTAGGTTAGGTTAGGTTAGGTTAAGCTAGGTAGCGTCGTGAAACTACCAAAAACGACGTCATCTAACGAGATAGTGTTGTTTGATTGCGAGTATTAAACTGCGATAGGTGAAATGTTGTGAAAGCACACAAAACGGAATGAACAAGCCAAATACTGCGTGTTCTACCGTTACAAGTGCGAAACTGCTATATTGTGATATTCTCGTTAAAGCGCATGCAAGCATCGTGAAACCTTAAAGAACAATGTCATTTAGCGAGATACAGCGTTCTGTACTGCAATAAGTTGGTGAAAAACTGGGAGGTTATGCAAACATCGTAATTGTGAACAAAACAGTGTAATAGAGCGTTTTTAGATAAAAGTGCGAATGTTAGGTTAGGTTAAGATATGAACCGTCGTAAAACCGCATTAAACAATGTCAATTAGTGAGATGCAGTGTTTTTCACCATTAAAAGTGGGGAACTGCGATATCTAATGAGAAAGCGCTTGCAACCGTCGTTAGGTTAGGTTAGGTTAGGTTAGGTTAGGTTAGGTTAGGTTTGGTTTGGTTAGGTTAGGTTAGGTTAGGTTAGATTAGGTTAGGTTGGGTTGAGTTGGGTTAGGTTAGGTTAGGTTAGGTTAGGTTGGGTTAGGTTAGGTTAGGTTACGTTAGGTTAGGTTAGGTTACGTTAGGTTAGGTTAGGTTACGTTAGGTTAGGTTAGGTTAGGTAAGGATAATTTGGTTAGGTTAGGTAAGGTTATGTTAGGTTAGGTTAGGTTGGGTTGGGTGTTGTTGGGTTGGGTTGGGTTGGGTTAGGTTGGGTTAGGTTAGGTTAGGTTACGTTAGGTTAGGTTAGGTTAGGTTAGGTTACGTTAGGTTATGTTAGGTTAGGTTAGGTTGCGTTAGGTTAGGTTAGGTCAGGTAAGGTTAGGTTACGTTAGAATAGGTTAGGTTAGGTTAGGTTACGTTAGGTTAGGTTAAGTTAGGTTAGGTTAGGTTTGGTTAGGTTAGGTTAGGGTAGGTTAGCTTAGGTTAGGTTAGGTTGGGTTGGGTTGGGTTAGGTTAGGTTGGGTTAGGTTAGGTTAGGTTAGGTTAGGTTGGGTTAGGTTAGTTTAGGTTAGGTTAGGTTAGGTTAGGTTGGGTTGGGTTGGCTTAGGTTAGGTTAGGGTGGTAAGGTTAGGTTAGGTTAGGTTACGTTAGGTTAAGGTATGAACCGTCGTAAAACCGCATTAAACAATGTCACTTAGTGAGATGCAGTGTTTTTCACCTTTACAAGTTGGGAACTGTGATATCTAAAGTGAAAGCGCTTGAAACCGTCGTAATGTTGTATAAAGCAATGTAAAGTAGCGAGTAAAACGTTTTCTAACGATAGAAGTGCGAAAGTTATGTTAGGTTGAGTTATGTTAGTTTAAGCTAGGTAGCGTCGTGAAACTACCAAAAACAACGTCATCTAACGAGATAGTGTTGTTTTATTGCGAGTACGAAACTGCGATAGGTGAAATGTTGTGAAAGCACACAAAACGGCATGAACAAGCCAAATACTGCGTGTTGTACTGTTACAAGTGCGAAACTGCTATGTTGTGACATTCTCGGTAAAGCGCATGCAAGTATCATGAAACCTTAAAGAACGATGTCCTTTAGCGAGATACAGCGTTCTGTACTGCAATAAGTTGGTGAAAAACTGGGAGGTTATGCAAATATCGTAATTGTGAACAAAACAGTGTAATAGAGCGTTTTTAGATACAAGTGCGAATGTTAGGTTAGGTTAAGATATGAACCGTCGTAAAACCGCATTAAACAATGTCAATTAGTGAGATGCAGTGTTTTTCACCATTAAAAGTGGGGAACTGCGATATCTAATGTGAAAGCGCTTGCAACCGTCGTTAGGTTAGGTTAGGTTAGGTTAGGTTAGGTTTGGTTAGGTTAGGTTATGTTAGGTTAGATTAGGTTAGGTTGGGTTGAGTTGGGTTAGGTTAGGTTAGGTTAGGTTAGGTTGGGTTAGGTTAGGTTAGGTTAGGTTACGTTAGGTTAGGTTAGGTAACGTTAGGTTAGGTTAGGTTAGGTTACGTTAGGTTAGGTTAGGTTAGGTAAGGATAATTTGGTTAGGTTAGGTAAGGTTAGGTTAGGTTAGGTTAGGTTGGGTTGGGTGTTGTTGGGTTGGGTTGGGTTGGGTTAGGTTGGGTTAGGTTAGGTTAGGTTACGTTAGGTTAGGTTAGGTTAGGTTACGTTAGGTTATGTTAGGTTAGGTTAGGTTGCGTTAGGTTAGGTTAGGTCAGGTAAGGTTAGGTTACGTTAGAATAGGTTAGGTTAGGTTAGGTTACGTTAGGTTAGGTTAAGTTAGGTTAGGTTAGGTTTGGTTAGGTTAGGTTAGGTTAGCTTAGGTTAGGTTAGGTTGGGTTGGGTTGGGTTAGGTTGGGTTAGGTTAGGTTAGGTTAGGTAAGGTTGGGTTAGGTTAGTTTAGGTTAGGTTAGGTTAGGTTAGGTTGGGTTGGGTTGGCTTAGGTTAGGTTAGGGTGATAAGGTTAGGTTAGTTTAGGTTACGTTAGGTTAAGGTATGAACTGTCGTAAAACCGCATTAAACAATGTCACTTAGTGAGATGCAGTGTTTTTCACCTTTACAAGTTGGGAACTGTGATATCTAATGTGAAAGCGCTTGAAACCGTCGTAATGTTGTATAAAGCAATGTAAAGTAGCGAGTAAAACGTTTTCTAACGATAGAAGTGCGAAAGTTATGTTAGGTTGAGTTATGTTAGTTTAAGCTAGGTAGCGTCGTGAAACTACCAAAAACAACGTCATCTAACGAGATAGTGTTGTTTTATTGCGAGTACGAAACTGCGATAGGTGAAATGTTGTGAAAGCACACAAAACGGCATGAACAAACCAAATACTGCGTGTTGTACCGTTACAAGTGCGAAACTGCTATGTTGTGATATTCTCGTTAAAGCGCATGCAAGCATCGTGAAACCTTAAAGAACGATGTCATTTAGCGAGATACAGCGTTCTGTACTGCAATAAGTTGGTGAAAAACTGTGAGGTTATGCAAATATCCTAATTGTGAACGAAACAGTGTAATAGAGCGTTTTTTAATACAAGTGCGAATGTTAGGTTAGGTTAAGATATGAACCGTCGTAAAACCGCATTAAACAATGTCACTTAGTGAGATGCAGTGTTTTTCACCATTACAAGTCGGGAACTGCGATATCTAATGTGAAAGCGCATGAAACCGTCGTAATCTTGTAGAAAACATTGTAAAGTTGCGAGTAAAACGTTTTCTAACGATAGAAGTGCGAAGGTTAGCTTGAGTTATGTTAGTTTAAGCTATGTAGCGTCGTGAGACCACCAAAAAGGACGTCATCTAACGAGATAGTGTTGTTTTATTGCATGTACGAAACTGCAATAGGTGAAATGTTGTGAAAGTACACAAAACGGCTTGAACAAGCCAGATACTGCGTGTTGTACCGTTACAAGTGCGAAACTGCTTTATTGCGATATTCTCGTTAAAGCGCATGCAAGTATCGTGAAACCTTAAAGAACGATGTCATTTAGCGAGATACAGCGTTCTGTACTGTAATAAGTTGGTGAGAAACTGTGAGGTCAAACAAATATCGTAATTGTGAACGAAACAGTGTAATTGAGCGTATTTAGATACAAGTGCGAATGTTAGGTTAGGTTGAGATATCAACCGTCGTAAAACCGCATTAAACAATGTCACTTAGTGAGATGTAGTGTTTTTCAACATTACAAGTCGGGAACTACGATATCTAATGTGAAAGCGCATGAAACCGTCGTAATGTTGTAGAAAGCAATGTAAAGTAGCGAGTAAAACGTTTTCTAACGATAGAAGTGCGAAGGTTATGTTAGGTTGAGTTATGTTAGTTTAAGCTACGTAGCGTCGTGAAACCACCAAAAACGACGTCATCTAACGAGATAGTGTTGTTTTATTGCGAGTACGAAACTGCGATAGGTAAAATGTTGTGAAAGCACACGAAACGGCATGAACAAGCCAAATACTGCGTGTTGTACCGTTACAAGTGCGAAAGTGCTATGTTGTGACATTCTCGGTAAAGCGCATGCAAGTATCATGAAACCTTAAAGAACGATGTCCTTTAGCGAGATACAGCGTTCTGTACTGCAATAAGTTGGTGAAAAACTGGGAGGTTATGCAAATATCGTAATTGTGAACAAAACAGTGTAATAGAGCGTTTTTAGATACAAGTGCGAATGTTAGGTTAGGTTAAGATATGAACCGTCGTAAAACCGCATTAAACAATGTCAATTAGTGAGATGCAGTGTTTTTCACCATTAAAAGTGGGGAACTGCGATATCTAATGTGAAAGCGCTTGCAACCGTCGTTAGGTTAGGTTAGGTTAGGTTAGGTTAGGTTAGGTTAGGTTAGGTTTGGTTAGGTTAGGTTATGTTAGGTTAGATTAGGTTAGGTTGGGTTGAGTTGGGTTAGGTTAGGTTAGGTTAGGTTAGGTTGGGTTAGGTTAGGTTAGGTTAGGTTACGTTAGGTTAGGTTAGGTTACGTTAGGTTAGGTTAGGTTAGGTTACGTTAGGTTAGGTTAGGTTAGGTAAGGATAATTTGGTTAGGTTAGGTAAGGTTAGGTTAGGTTAGGTTAGGTTGGGTTGGGTGTTGTTGGGTTGGGTTGGGTTGGGTTAGGTTGGGTTAGGTTAGGTTACGTTAGGTTAGGTTAGGTTAGGTTAGGTTACGTTAGGTTATGTTAGGTTAGGTTAGGTTGCGTTAGGTTAGGTTAGGTCAGGTAAGGTTAGGTTACGTTAGAATAGGTTAGGTTAGGTAAGGTTACGTTAGGTTAGGTTAAGTTAGGTTAGGTTAGGTTTGGTTAGGTTAGGTTAGGTTAGCTTAGGTTAGGTTAGGTTGGGTTGGGTTGGGTTAGGTTGGGTTAGGTTAGGTTAGGTTAGGTTGGGTTAGGTTAGTTTAGGTTAGGTTAGGTTAGGTTAGGTTGGGTTGGGTTGGCTTAGGTTAGGTTAGGGTGATAAGGTTAGGTTAGGTTAGGTTACGTTAGGTTAAGGTATGAACCGTCGTAAAACCGCATTAAACAATGTCACTTAGTGAGATGCAGTGTTTTTCACCTTTACAAGTTGGGAACTGTGATATCTAATGTGAAAGCGCTTGAAACCGTCGTAATGTTGTAGAAAGCAATGTAAAGTAGCGAGTAAAACGTTTTCTAACGATAGAAGTGCGAAAGTTATGTTAGGTTGAGTTATGTTAGTTTAAGCTAGGTAGCGTCGTGAAACTACCAAAAACAACGTCATCTAACGAGATAGTGTTGTTTTATTGCGAGTACGAAACTGCGATAGGTGAAATGTTGTGAAAGCACACAAAACGGCATGAACAAACCAAATACTGCGTGTTGTACCGTTACAAGTGCGAAACTGCTATGTTGTGATATTCTCGTTAAAGCGCATGCAAGCATCGTGAAACCTTAAAGAACGATGTCATTTAGCGAGATACAGCGTTCTGTACTGCAATAAGTTGGTGAAAAACTGTGAGGTTATGCAAATATCCTAATTGTGAACGAAACAGTGTATTAGAGCGTTTTTAATACAAGTGCGAATGTTAGGTTAGGTTAAGATATGAACCGTCGTAAAACCGCATTAAACAATGTCACTTAGTGAGATGCAGTGTTTTTCACCATTACAAGTCGGGAACTGCGATATCTAATGTGAAAGCGCATGAAACCGTCGTAATCTTGTAGAAAACATTGTAAAGTTGCGAGTAAAACGTTTTCTAACGATAGAAGTGCGAAGGTTAGCTTGAGTTATGTTAGTTTAAGCTATGTAGCGTCGTGAGACCACCAAAAAGGACGTCATCTAACGAGATAGTGTTGTTTTGTTGCATGTACGAAACTGCAATAGGTGAAATGTTGTGAAAGTACACAAAACGGCTTGAACAAGCCAGATACTGCGTGTTGTACCGTTACAAGTGCGAAACTGCTTTATTGCGATATTCTCGTTAAAGCGCATGCAAGTATCGTGAAACCTTAAAGAACGATGTCCTTTAGCGAGATACAGCGTTCTGTACTGTAATAAGTTGGTGAGAAACTGTGATGTCAAGCAAATATCGTAATTGTGAACGAAACAGTGTAATTGAGCGTCTTTAGATACAAGTGCGAATGTTAGGTTAGGTTGACATATCAACCGTCGCAAAACCGCATTAAACAATCTCACTTAGTGAGATGTAGTGTTTTTCAACATTAGAAGTCGGGAACTACGATATCTAATGTGAAAGCGCATGAAACCGTCGTAATCTTGTAGAAAACATTGTAAAGTTGCGAATAAAACGTTTTCTAACGATAGAAGTGCGAAGGTTAGGTTAGGTTAGGTTAGGTTAAGCTAGGTAGCGTCGTGAAACTACCAAAAACGACGTCATCTAACGAGATAGTGTTGTTTTATTGCGAGTATTAAACTGCGATAGGTGAAATGTTGTGAAAGCACACAAAACGGAATGAACAAGCCAAATACTGCGTGTTCTACCGTTACAAGTGCGAAACTGCTATATTGTGATATTCTCGTTAAAGCGCATGCAAGCATCGTGAAACCTTAAAGAACAATGTCATTTAGCGAGATACAGCGTTCTGTACTGCAATAAGTTGGTGAAAAACTGGGAGGTTATGCAAACATCGTAATTGTGAACAAAACAGTGTAATAGAGCGTTTTTAGATACAAGTGCGAATGTTAGGTTAGGTTAAGATATGAACCGTCGTAAAACCGCATTAAACAATGTCAATTAGTGAGATGCAGTGTTTTTCACCATTAAAAGTGGGGAACTGCGATATCTAATGTGAAAGCGCTTGCAACCGTCGTTAGGTTAGGTTAGGTTAGGTTAGGTTAGGTTAGGTTAGGTTAGGTTTGGTTAGGTTAGGTTAGGTTAGGTTAGATTAGGTTAGGTTGGGTTGAGTTGGGTTAGGTTAGGTTAGGTTAGGTTAGGTTGGGTTAGGTTAGGTTAGGTTAGGTTACGTTAGGTTAGGTTAGGTTACGTTAGGTTAGGTTAGGTTACGTTAGGTTAGGTTAGGTTAGGTAAGGATAATTTGGTTAGGTTAGGTAAGGTTATGTTAGGTTAGGTTAGGTTGGGTTGGGTGTTGTTGGGTTGGGTTGGGTTGGGTTAGGTTGGGTTAGGTTAGGTTAGGTTACGTTAGGTTAGGTTAGGTTACGTTAGGTTATGTTAGGTTAGGTTAGGTTGCGTTAGGTTAGGTTAGGTCAGGTAAGGTTAGGTTACGTTAGAATAGGTTAGGTTAGGTTAGGTTACGTTAGGTTAGGTTAAGTTAGGTTAGGTTAGGTTTGGTTAGGTTAGGTTAGGTTAGGTTAGCTTAGGTTAGGTTAGGTTGGGTTGGGTTGGGTTAGGTTAGGTTGGGTTAGGTTAGGTTAGGTTAGGTTAGGTTGGGTTAGGTTAGTTTAGGTTAGGTTAGGTTAGGTTAGGTTGGGTTGGGTTGGCTTAGGTTAGGTTAGGGTGGTAAGGTTAGGTTAGGTTAGGTTAGGTTACGTTAGGTTAAGGTATGAACCGTCGTAAAACCGCATTAAACAATGTCACTTAGTGAGATGCAGTGTTTTTCACCTTTACAAGTTGGGAACTGTGATATCTAATGTGAAAGCGCTTGAAACCGTCGTAATGTTGTAGAAAGCAATGTAAAGTAGCGAGTAAAACGTTTTCTAACGATAGAAGTGCGAAAGTTATGTTAGGTTGAGTTATGTTAGTTTAAGCTAGGTAGCGTCGTGAAACTACCAAAAACAACGTCATCTAACGAGATAGTGTTGTTTTATTGCGAGTACGAAACTGCGATAGGTGAAATGTTGTGAAAGCACACAAAACGGCATGAACAAACCAAATACTGCGTGTTGTACCGTTACAAGTGCGAAACTGCTATGTTATGATATTCTCGTTAAAGCGCATGCAAGCATCGTGAAACCTTAAAGAACGATGTCATTTAGCGAGATACAGCGTTCTGTACTGCAATAAGTTGGTGAAAAACTGTGAGGTTATGCAAATATCCTAATTGTGAACGAAACAGTGTAATAGAGCGTTTTTTAATAAAAGTGCGAATGTTAGGTTAGGTTGAGATATCAACCGTCGTAAAACCGCATTAAACAATGTCACTTAGTGAGATGTAGTGTTTTTCAACATTACAAGTCGGGAACTACGATATCTAATGTGAAAGCGCATGAAACCGTCGTAATGATGTAGAAAGCAATGTAAAGTAGCGAGTAAAACGTTTTCTAACGATAGAAGTGCGAAGGTTATGTTAGGTTGAGTTATGTTAGTTTAAGCTACGTAGCGTCGTGAAACCACCAAAAACGACGTCATCTAACGAGATAGTGTTGTTTTATTGCGAGTACGAAACTGCGATAGGTAAAATGTTGTGAAAGCACACAAAACGGCATGAACAAGCCAAATACTGCGTGTTGTACCGTTACAAGTGCGAAACTGCTATGTTGTGACATTCTCGGTAAAGCGCATGCAAGTATCGTGAAACCTTAAAGAACGATGTCATTTAGCGAGATACAGCGTTCTGTACTGTAATAAGTTGGTGAGAAACTGTGAGGTCAAGCAAATATCGTAATTGTGAACGAAACAGTGTAATTGAGCGTATTTAGATACAAGTGCGAATGTTAGGTTAGGTTGAGATATCAACCGTCGTAAAACCGCATTAAACAATGTCACTTAGTGAGATGTAGTGTTTTTCAACATTACAAGTCGGGAACTACGATATCTAATGTGAAAGCGCATGGAACCGTCGTAATCTTGTAGAAAACATTGTAAAGTTGCGAATAAAACGTTTTCTAACGATAGAAGTGCGAAGGTTAGGTTAGGTTAGGTTAGGTTAAGCTAGGTAGCGTGGTGAAACTACCAAAAACGACGTCATCTAACGAGATAGTGTTGTTTTATTGCGAGTATTAAACTGCGATAGGTGAAATGTTGTGAAAGCACACAAAACGGAATGAACAAGCCAAATACTGCGTGTTCTACCGTTACAAGTGCGAAACTGCTATATTGTGATATTCTCGTTAAAGCGCATGCAAGCATCGTGAAACCTTAAAGAACAATGTCATTTAGCGAGATACAGCGTTCTGTACTGCAATAAGTTGGTGAAAAACTGGGAGGTTATGCAAACATCGTAATTGTGAACAAAACAGTGTAATAGAGCGTTTTTCAATACAAGTACGAATGTTAGGTTAGGTGAAGATATGAACCGTCGTAAAACCGCATTAAACAATGTCACTTAGTGAGATGCAGTGTTTTTCACCATTACAAGTCGGGAACTGCGATATCTAATGTGAAAGCGCTTGCAAACGTCGTTAGGTTAGGTTAGGTTAGGTTACGTTAGGTTAGGTTTGGTTAGGTTAGGTTAGGTTAGGTTATGTTAGGTTAGGTTGGGTTAGGTTAGGTTAGGTTAGGTTAGGTTAAGATATGAACCGCGCTAAAACCGCATTAAACAATGTCACTTAGTGAGATGCAGTGTTTTTCACCTTTACAAGATGAGAACTGCGATATCTAATGTAAAAGCGCTTGAAACCGTCGTAATGTTATAGAAAGCATTGTAAAGTAGCGAGTAAAACGTTTTCTAACGATAGAAGTGCGAAGGTTATGTTAGGTTATGTTAGTTTAAGCTAGGTAGCGTCGTGAAACCACCAAAAACGACGTCATTTAACGAGATAGTGTTGTTTTATTGCGAGTACGAAACTGCGATAGGTAAAATGTTGTGAAAGCACACAAAACGGCATGAACAAGCCAAATACTGCGTGTTGTACCGTTACAAGTGCGAAACTGCTATGTTGTGACATTCTCGGTAAAGCGCATGCAAGTATCATGAAACCTTAAAGAACGATGTCCTTTAGCGAGATACAGCGTTCTGTACTGTAATAAGTTGGTGAGAAACTGTGAGGTCAAGCAAATATCGTAATTGTGAACGAAACAGTGTAATTGAGCGTCTTTAGATACAAGTGCGAATGTTAGGTTAGGTTGACATATCAACCGTCGCAAAACCGCATTAAACAATCTCACTTAGTGAGATGTAGTGTTTTTCAACATTAGAAGTCGGGAACTACGATATCTAATGTGAAAGCGCATGAAACCGTCGTAATCTTGTAGAAAACATTGTAAAGTTGCGAATAAAACGTTTTCTAACGATAGAAGTGCGAAGGTTAGGTTAGGTTAGGTAAGGTTAAGCTAGGTAGCGTCGTGAAACTACCAAAAACGACGTCATCTAACGAGATAGTGTTGTTTTATTGCGAGTATTAAACTGCAATAGGTGAAATGTTGTGAAAGCACACAAAACGGAATGAACAAGCCAAATACTGCGTGTTCTACCGTTACAAGTGCGAAACTGCTATATTGTGATATTCTCGTTAAAGCGCATGCAAGCATCGTGAAACCTTAAAGAACAATGTCATTTAGCGAGATACAGCGTTCTGTACTGCAATAAGTTGGTGAAAAACTGGGAGGTTATGCAAACATCGTAATTGTGAACAAAACAGTGTAATAGAGCGTTTTTAGATACAAGTGCGAATGTTAGGTTAGGTTAAGATATGAACCGTCGTAAAACCGCATTAAACAATGTCAATTAGTGAGATGCAGTGTTTTTCACCATTAAAAGTGGGGAACTGCGATATCTAATGTGAAAGCGCTTGCAACCGTCGTTAGGTTAGGTTAGGTTAGGTTAGGTTAGGTTAGGTTAGGTTTGGTTAGGTTAGGTTAGGTTAGGTTAGATTAGGTTAGGTTGGGTTGAGTTGGGTTAGGTTAGGTTAGGTTAGGTTAGGTTGGGTTAGGTTAGGTTAGGTTGCGTTAGGTTAGGTTAGGTTACGTTAGGTTAGGTTAGGTTACGTTAGGTTAGGTTAGGTTAGGTAAGGATAATTTGGTTAGGTTAGGTAAGGTTATGTTAGGTTAGGTTAGGTTGGGTTGGGTGTTGTTGGGTTGGGTTGGGTTAGGTTGGGTTAGGTTAGGTTAGGTTACGTTAGGTTAGGTTAGGTTACGTTAGGTTATGTTAGGTTAGGTTAGGTTGCGTTAGGTTAGGTTAGGTCAGGTAAGGTTAGGTTACGTTAGAATAGGTTAGGTTAGGTTAGGTTACGTTAGGTTAGGTTAAGTTAGGTTAGGTTAGGTTTGGTTAGGTTAGGTTAGGTTAGGTTAGCTTAGGTTAGGTTAGGTTGGGTTGGGTTGGGTTAGGTTAGGTTGGGTTAGGTTAGGTTAGGTTAGGTTAGGTTGGGTTAGGTTAGTTTAGGTTAGGTTAGGTTAGGTTAGGTTGGGTTGGGTTGGCTTAGGTTAGGTTAGGGTGGTAAGGTTAGGTTAGGTTAGGTTAGGTTACGTTAGGTTAAGGTATGAACCGTCGTAAAACCGCATTAAACAATGTCACTTAGTGAGATGCAGTGTTTTTCACCTTTACAAGTTGGGAACTGTGATATCTAATGTGAAAGCGCTTGAAACCGTCGTAATGTTGTAGAAAGCAATGTAAAGTAGCGAGTAAAACGTTTTCTAACGATAGAAGTGCGAAAGTTATGTTAGGTTGAGTTATGTTAGTTTAAGCTAGGTAGCGTCGTGAAACTACCAAAAACAACGTCATCTAACGAGATAGTGTTGTTTTATTGCGAGTACGAAACTGCGATAGGTGAAATGTTGTGAAAGCACACAAAACGGCATGAACAAACCAAATACTGCGTGTTGTACCGTTACAAGTGCGAAACTGCTATGTTGTGATATTCTCGTTAAAGCGCATGCAAGCATCGTGAAACCTTAAAGGACGATGTCATTTAGCGTGATACAGCGTTCTGTACTGCAATAAGTTGGTGAAAAACTGTGAGGTTATGCAAATATCCTAATTGTGAACGAAACAGTGTAATAGAGCGTTTTTTAATACAAGTGCGAATGTTAGGTTAGGTTGAGATATCAACCGTCGTAAAACCGCATTAAACAATGTCACTTAGTGAGATGTAGTGTTTTTCAACATTACAAGTCGGGAACTACGATATCTAATGTGAAAGCGCATGAAACCGTCGTAATGTTGTAGAAAGCAATGTAAAGTAGCGAGTAAAACGTTTTCTAACGATAGAAGTGCGAAGGTTATGTTAGGTTGAGTTATGTTAGTTTAAGCTACGTAGCGTCGTGAAACCACCAAAAACGACGTCATCTAACGAGATAGTGTTGTTTTATTGCGAGTACGAAACTGCGATAGGTAAAATGTTGTGAAAGCACACAAAACGGCATGAACAAGCCAAATACTGCGTGTTGTACCGTTACAAGTGCGAAACTGCTATGTTGTGACATTCTCGGTAAAGCGCATGCAAGTATCGTGAAACCTTAAAGAACGATGTCATTTAGCGAGATACAGCGTTCTGTACTGTAATAAGTTGGTGAGAAACTGTGAGGTCAAGCAAATATCGTAATTGTGAACGAAACAGTGTAATTGAGCGTATTTAGATACAAGTGCGAATGTTAGGTTAGGTTGAGATATCAACCGTCGTAAAACCGCATTAAACAATGTCACTTAGTGAGATGTAGTGTTTTTCAACATTACAAGTCGGGAACTACGATATCTAATGTGAAAGCGCATGGAACCGTCGTAATCTTGTAGAAAACATTGTAAAGTTGCGAATAAAACGTTTTCTAACGATAGAAGTGCGAAGGTTAGGTTAGGTTAGGTTAGGTTAAGCTAGGTAGCGTGGTGAAACTACCAAAAACGACGTCATCTAACGAGATAGTGTTGTTTTATTGCGAGTATTAAACTGCGATAGGTGAAATGTTGTGAAAGCACACAAAACGGAATGAACAAGCCAAATACTGCGTGTTCTACCGTTACAAGTGCGAAACTGCTATATTGTGATATTCTCGTTAAAGCGCATGCAAGCATCGTGAAACCTTAAAGAACAATGTCATTTAGCGAGATACAGCGTTCTGTACTGCAATAAGTTGGTGAAAAACTGGGAGGTTATGCAAACATCGTAATTGTGAACAAAACAGTGTAATAGAGCGTTTTTCAATACAAGTACGAATGTTAGGTTAGGTTAAGATATGAACCGTCGTAAAACCGCATTAAACAATGTCACTTAGTGAGATGCAGTGTTTTTCACCATTACAAGTCGGGAACTGCGATATCTAATGTGAAAGCGCTTGCAAACGTCGTTAGGTTAGGTTAGGTTAGGTTACGTTAGGTTAGGTTTGGTTAGGTTAGGTTAGGTTAGGTTATGTTAGGTTAGGTTGGGTTAGGTTAGGTTAGGTTAGGTTAGGTTAAGATATGAACCGCGCTAAAACCGCATTAAACAATGTCACTTAGTGAGATGCAGTGTTTTTCACCTTTACAAGATGAGAACTGCGATATCTAATGTGAAAGCGCTTGAAACCGTCGTAATGTTATAGAAAGCATTGTAAAGTAGCGAGTAAAACGTTTTCTAACGATAGAAGTGCGAAGGTTATGTTAGGTTATGTTAGTTTAAGCTAGGTAGCGTCGTGAAACCACCAAAAACGACGTCATTTAACGAGATAGTGTTGTTTTATTGCGAGTACGAAACTGCGATAGGTAAAATGTTGTGAAAGCACACAAAACGGCATGAACAAGCCAAATACTGCGTGTTGTACCGTTACAAGTGCGAAACTGCTATGTTGTGACATTCTCGGTAAAGCGCATGCAAGTATCATGAAACCTTAAAGAACGATGTCCTTTAGCGAGATACAGCGTTCTGTACTGTAATAAGTTGGTGAGAAACTGTGAGGTCAAGCAAATATCGTAATTGTGAACGAAACAGTGTAATTGAGCGTCTTTAGATACAAGTGCGAATGTTAGGTTAGGTTGACATATCAACCGTCGCAAAACCGCATTAAACAATCTCACTTAGTGAGATGTAGTGTTTTTCAACATTAGAAGTCGGGAACTACGATATCTAATGTGAAAGCGCATGAAACCGTCGTAATCTTGTAGAAAACATTGTAAAGTTGCGAATAAAACGTTTTCTAACGATAGAAGTGCGAAGGTTAGGTTAGGTTAGGTTAGGTTAAGCTAGGTAGCGTCGTGAAACTACCAAAAACGACGTCATCTAACGAGATAGTGTTGTTTTATTGCGAGTATTAAACTGCGATAGGTGAAATGTTGTGAAAGCACACAAAACGGAATGAACAAGCCAAATACTGCGTGTTCTACCGTTACAAGTGCGAAACTGCTATATTGTGATATTCTCGTTAAAGCGCATGCAAGCATCGTGAAACCTTAAAGAACAATGTCATTTAGCGAGATACAGCGTTCTGTACTGCAATAAGTTGGTGAAAAACTGGGAGGTTATGCAAACATCGTAATTGTGAACAAAACAGTGTAATAGAGCGTTTTTAGATACAAGTGCGAATGTTAGGTTAGGTTAAGATATGAACCGTCGTAAAACCGCATTAAACAATGTCACTTAGTGAGATGCAGTGTTTTTCACCATTACAAGTCGGGAACTGCGATATCTAATGTGAAAGCGCTTGCAACCGTCGTTAGGTTAGGTTAGGTTAGGTTAGGTTAGGTTAGGTTAGGTTTGGTTAGGTTAGGTTAGGTTAGGTTAGATTAGGTTAGGTTGGGTTGAGTTGGGTTAGGTTAGGTTAGGTTAGGTTAGGTTGGGTTAGGTTAGGTTAGGTTGCGTTAGGTTAGGTTAGGTTACGTTAGGTTAGGTTAGGTTACGTTAGGTTAGGTTAGGTTAGGTAAGGATAATTTGGTTAGGTTAGGTAAGGTTATGTTAGGTTAGGTTAGGTTGGGTTGGGTGTTGTTGGGTTGGGTTGGGTTAGGTTGGGTTAGGTTAGGTTAGGTTACGTTAGGTTAGGTTAGGTTACGTTAGGTTATGTTAGGTTAGGTTAGGTTGCGTTAGGTTAGGTTAGGTCAGGTAAGGTTAGGTTACGTTAGAATAGGTTAGGTTAGGTTAGGTTACGTTAGGTTAGGTTAAGTTAGGTTAGGTTAGGTTTGGTTAGGTTAGGTTAGGTTAGGTTAGCTTAGGTTAGGTTAGGTTGGGTTGGGTTGGGTTAGGTTAGGTTGGGTTAGGTTAGGTTAGGTTAGGTTAGGTTGGGTTAGGTTAGTTTAGGTTAGGTTAGGTTAGGTTAGGTTGGGTTGGGTTGGCTTAGGTTAGGTTAGGGTGGTAAGGTTAGGTTAGGTTAGGTTAGGTTACGTTAGGTTAAGGTATGAACCGTCGTAAAACCGCATTAAACAATGTCACTTAGTGAGATGCAGTGTTTTTCACCTTTACAAGTTGGGAACTGTGATATCTAATGTGAAAGCGCTTGAAACCGTCGTAATGTTGTAGAAAGCAATGTAAAGTAGCGAGTAAAACGTTTTCTAACGATAGAAGTGCGAAAGTTATGTTAGGTTGAGTTATGTTAGTTTAAGCTAGGTAGCGTCGTGAAACTACCAAAAACAACGTCATCTAACGAGATAGTGTTGTTTTATTGCGAGTACGAAACTGCGATAGGTGAAATGTTGTGAAAGCACACAAAACGGCATGAACAAACCAAATACTGCGTGTTGTACCGTTACAAGTGCGAAACTGCTATGTTGTGATATTCTCGTTAAAGCGCATGCAAGCATCGTGAAACCTTAAAGGACGATGTCATTTAGCGTGATACAGCGTTCTGTACTGCAATAAGTTGGTGAAAAACTGTGAGGTTATGCAAATATCCTAATTGTGAACGAAACAGTGTAATAGAGCGTTTTTTAATACAAGTGCGAATGTTAGGTTAGGTTGAGATATCAACCGTCGTAAAACCGCATTAAACAATGTCACTTAGTGAGATGTAGTGTTTTTCAACATTACAAGTCGGGAACTACGATATCTAATGTGAAAGCGCATGAAACCGTCGTAATGTTGTAGAAAGCAATGTAAAGTAGCGAGTAAAACGTTTTCTAACGATAGAAGTGCGAAGGTTATGTTAGGTTGAGTTATGTTAGTTTAAGCTACGTAGCGTCGTGAAACCACCAAAAACGACGTCATCTAACGAGATAGTGTTGTTTTATTGCGAGTACGAAACTGCGATAGGTAAAATGTTGTGAAAGCACACAAAACGGCATGAACAAGCCAAATACTGCGTGTTGTACCGTTACAAGTGCGAAACTGCTATGTTGTGACATTCTCGGTAAAGCGCATGCAAGTATCGTGAAACCTTAAAGAACGATGTCATTTAGCGAGATACAGCGTTCTGTACTGTAATAAGTTGGTGAGAAACTGTGAGGTCAAGCAAATATCGTAATTGTGAACGAAACAGTGTAATTGAGCGTATTTAGATACAAGTGCGAATGTTAGGTTAGGTTGAGATATCAACCGTCGTAAAACCGCATTAAACAATGTCACTTAGTGAGATGTAGTGTTTTTCAACATTACAAGTCGGGAACTACGATATCTAATGTGAAAGCGCATGGAACCGTCGTAATCTTGTAGAAAACATTGTAAAGTTGCGAATAAAACGTTTTCTAACGATAGAAGTGCGAAGGTTAGGTTAGGTTAGGTTAGGTTAAGCTAGGTAGCGTGGTGAAACTACCAAAAACGACGTCATCTAACGAGATAGTAATGTTTTATTGCGAGTATTAAACTGCGATAGGTGAAATGTTGTGAAAGCACACAAAACGGAATGAACAAGCCAAATACTGCGTGTTCTACCGTTACAAGTGCGAAACTGCTATATTGTGATATTCTCGTTAAAGCGCATGCAAGCATCGTGAAACCTTAAAGAACAATGTCATTTAGCGAGATACAGCGTTCTGTACTGCAATAAGTTGGTGAAAAACTGGGAGGTTATGCAAACATCGTAATTGTGAACAAAACAGTGTAATAGAGCGTTTTTCAATACAAGTACGAATGTTAGGTTAGGTTAAGATATGAACCGTCGTAAAACCGCAATAAACAATGTCACTTAGTGAGATGCAGTGTTTTTCACCATTACAAGTCGGGAACTGCGATATCTAATGTGAAAGCGCTTGCAAACGTCGTTAGGTTAGGTTAGGTTAGGTTACGTTAGGTTAGGTTTGGTTAGGTTAGGTTAGGTTAGGTTATGTTAGGTTAGGTTGGGTTAGGTTAGGTTAGGTTAGGTTAGGTTAAGATATGAACCGCGCTAAAACCGCATTAAACAATGTCACTTAGTGAGATGCAGTGTTTTTCACCTTTACAAGATGAGAACTGCGATATCTAATGTGAAAGCGCTTGAAACCGTCGTAATGTTATAGAAAGCATTGTAAAGTAGCGAGTAAAACGTTTTCTAACGATAGAAGTGCGAAGGTTATGTTAGGTTATGTTAGTTTAAGCTAGGTAGCGTCGTGAAACCACCAAAAACGACGTCATTTAACGAGATAGTGTTGTTTTATTGCGAGTACGAAACTGCGATAGGTAAAATGTTGTGAAAGCACACAAAACGGCATGAACAAGCCAAATACTGCGTGTTGTACCGTTACAAGTGCGAAACTGCTATGTTGTGACATTCTCGGTAAAGCGCATGCAAGTATCATGAAACCTTAAAGAACGATGTCCTTTAGCGAGATACAGCGTTCTGTACTGTAATAAGTTGGTGAGAAACTGTGAGGTCAAGCAAATATCGTAATTGTGAACGAAACAGTGTAATTGAGCGTCTTTAGATACAAGTGCGAATGTTAGGTTAGGTTGACATATCAACCGTCGCAAAACCGCATTAAACAATCTCACTTAGTGAGATGTAGTGTTTTTCAACATTAGAAGTCGGGAACTACGATATCTAATGTGAAAGCGCATGAAACCGTCGTAATCTTGTAGAAAACATTGTAAAGTTGCGAATAAAACGTTTTCTAACGATAGAAGTGCGAAGGTTAGGTTAGGTTAGGTTAGGTTAAGCTAGGTAGCGTCGTGAAACTACCAAAAACGACGTCATCTAACGAGATAGTGTTGTTTTATTGCGAGTATTAAACTGCGATAGGTGAAATGTTGTGAAAGCACACAAAACGGAATGAACAAGCCAAATACTGCGTGTTCTACCGTTACAAGTGCGAAACTGCTATATTGTGATATTCTCGTTAAAGCGCATGCAAGCATCGTGAAACCTTAAAGAACAATGTCATTTAGCGAGATACAGCGTTCTGTACTGCAATAAGTTGGTGAAAAACTGGGAGGTTATGCAAACATCGTAATTGTGAACAAAACAGTGTAATAGAGCGTTTTTAGATACAAGTGCGAATGTTAGGTTAGGTTAAGATATGAACCGTCGTAAAACCGCATTAAACAATGTCAATTAGTGAGATGCAGTGTTTTTCACCATTAAAAGTGGGGAACTGCGATATCTAATGTGAAAGCGCTTGCAACCGTCGTTAGGTTAGGTTAGGTTAGGTTAGGTTACGTTAGGTTAGGTTTGGTTAGGTTAGGTTAGGTTAGGTTAGATTAGGTTAGGTTGGGTTGAGTTGGGTTAGGTTAGGTTAGGTTAGGTTGGGTTAGGTTAGGTTAGGTTACGTTAGTTTAGGTTAGGTTACGTTAGGTTAGGTTAGGTTACGTTAGGTTAGGTTAGGTTAGGTAAGGATAATTTGGTTAGGTTAGGTAAGGTTATGTTAGGTTAGGTTAGGTTGGGTTGGGTGTTGTTGGGTTGGGTTGGGTTGGGTTAGGTTGGGTTAGGTTAGGTTAGGTTACGTTAGGTTAGGTTAGGTTAGGTTAGGTTACGTTAGGTTATGTTAGGTTAGGTTAGGTTGCGTTAGGTTAGGTTAGGTCAGGTAAGGTTAGGTTACGTTAGAATAGGTTAGGTTAGGTTAGGTTACGTTAGGTTAGGTTAAGTTAGGTTAGGTTAGGTTTGGTTAGGTTAGGTTAGGGTAGGTTAGCTTAGGTTAGGTTAGGTTAGGTTGGGTTGGGTTGGGTTACGTTAGGTTGGGTTAGGTTAGGTTAGGTTAGGTTAGGTTGGGTTAGGTTAGTTTAGGTTAGGTTAGGTTAGGTTAGGTTGGGTTGGGTTGGCTTAGGTTAGGTTAGGGGGATAAGGTTAGGTTAGGTTAGGTTACGTTAGGTTAAGGTATGAACCGTCGTAAAACCGCATTAAACAATATCACTTAGTGAGATGCAGTGTTTTTCACCTTTACAAGTTGGGAACTGTGATATCTAATGTGAAAGCGCTTGAAACCGTCGTAATGTTGTAGAAAGCAATGTAAAGTAGCGAGTAAAACGTTTTCTAACGATAGAAGTGCGAAAGTTATGTTAGGTTGAGTTATGTTAGTTTAAGCTAGGTAGCGTCGTGAAACTACCAAAAACAACGTCATCTAACGAGATAGTGTTGTTTTATTGCGAGTACGAAACTGCCATAGGTGAAATGTTGTGAAAGCACACAAAACGGCATGAACAAACCAAATACTGCGTGTTGTACCGTTACAAGTGCGAAACTGCTATGTTGTGATATTCTCGTTAAAGCGCATGCAAGCATCGTGAAACCTTAAAGAACGATGTCATTTAGCGAGATACAGCGTTCTGTACTGTAATAAGTTGGTGAGAAACTGTGAGGTCAAGCAAATATCGTAATTGTGAACGAAACAGTGTAATTGAGCGTATTTAGATACAAGTGCGAATGTTAGGTTAGGTTGAGATATCAACCGTCGTAAAACCGCAATAAACAATGTCACTTAGTGAGATGTAGTGTTTTTCAACATTACAAGTCGGGAACTACGATATCTAATGTGAAAGCGCATGAAACCGTCGTAATGTTGTAGAAAGCAATGTAAAGTAGCGAGTAAAACGTTTTCTAACGATAGAAGTGCGAAGGTTATGTTAGGTTGAGTTATGTTAGTTTAAGCTACGTAGCGTCGTGAAACCACGAAAAACGACGTCATCTAACGAGATAGTGTTGTTTTATTGCGAGTACGAAACTGCGATAGGTAAAATGTTGTGAAAGCACACAAAACGGCATGAACAAGCCAAATACTGCGTGTTGTACCGTTACAAGTGCGAAACTGCTATGTTGTGACATTCTCGGTAAAGCGCATGCAAGTATCATGAAACCTTAAAGAACGATGTCCTTTAGCGAGATACAGCGTTCTGTACTGTAATAAGTTGGTGAGAAACTGTGAGGTCAAGCAAATATCGTAATTGTGAACGAAACAGTGTAATTGAGCGTCTTTAGATACAAGTGCGAATGTTAGGTTAGGTTGACATATCAACCGTCGCAAAACCGCATTAAACAATCTCACTTAGTGAGATGTAGTGTTTTTCAACATTACAAGTCGGGAACTACGATATCTAATGTGAAAGCGCATGAAACCGTCGTAATCTTGTAGAAAACATTGTAAAGTTGCGAATAAAACGTTTTCTAACGATAGAAGTGCGAAGGTTAGGTTAGGTTAGGTTAGGTTAAGCTAGGTAGCGTCGTGAAACTACCAAAAACGACGTCATCTAACGAGATAGTGTTGTTTTATTGCGAGTATTAAACTGCGATAGGTGAAATGTTGTGAAAGCACACAAAACGGAATGAACAAGCCAAATACTGCGTGTTCTACCGTTACAAGTGCGAAACTGCTATATTGTGATATTCTCGTTAAAGCGCATGCAAGCATCGTGAAACCTTAAAGAACAATGTCATTTAGCGAGATACAGCGTTCTGTACTGCAATAAGTTGGTGAAAAACTGGGAGGTTATGCAAACATCGTAATTGTGAACAAAACAGTGTAATAGAGCGTTTTTAGATACAAGTGCGAATGTTAGGTTAGGTTAAGATATGAACCGTCGTAAAACCGCATTAAACAATGTCAATTAGTGAGATGCAGTGTTTTTCACCATTAAAAGTGGGGAACTGCGATATCTAATGTGAAAGCGCTTGCAACCGTCGTTAGGTTAGGTTAGGTTAGGTTAGGTTAGGTTAGGTTTGGTTAGGTTAGGTTAGGTTAGGTTAGATTAGGTTAGGTTGGGTTGAGTTGGGTTAGGTTAGGTTAGGTTAGGTTGGGTTAGGTTAGGTTAGGTTACGTTAGGTTAGGTTAGGTTACGTTAGGTTAGGTTAGGTTACGTTAGGTTAGGTTAGGTTAGGTAAGTATAATTTGGTTAGGTTAGGTAAGGTTATGTTAGGTTAGGTTAGGTTGGGTTGGGTGTTGTTGGGTTGGGTTGGGTTGGGTTAGGTTGGGTTAGGTTAGGTTAGGTTACGTTAGGTTAGGTTAGGTTAGGTTAGGTTACGTTAGGTTATGTTAGGTTAGGTTAGGTTGCGTTAGGTTAGGTTAGGTCAGGTAAGGTTAGGTTACGTTAGAATAGGTTAGGTTAGGTTAGGTTACGTTAGGTTAGGTTAAGTTAGGTTTGGTTAGGTTAGGTTAGGGTAGGTTAGCTTAGGTTAGGTTAGGTTGGGTTGGGTTGGGTTAGGTTAGGTTGGGTTAGGTTAGGTTAGGTTAGGTTAGGTTAGGTTGGGTTAGGTTAGTTTAGGTTAGGTTAGGTTAGATTAGGTTGGGTTGGGT